>NC_085978.1:5464545-5767575 GCF_910591565.1 Cydia splendana | reverse complement strand
ATAAATAAGCCTATAACCAAAATGTACCTAGGTAACTACGCATAGAATCCTAGACTTAGATTCCTGACACACACACAGGTCACAACACACGTCACAAGCGTCGCCCCTCGCGACCCCAGCTCTCAGCCGAGCGGTCATGCGTTGTGAAGAGCTGTACCTAGGTATGTACTCAGGTACCTACATTGTGCGAAAATAGGGATTTCAGGTTGAATTTCTTGAAATAGTTTTACGATTTTAACTGGATTTTAAACAGGCTATTAGAGGGGTCATACACTGTATTGAGTCATACACAGCAATTAAGTTCATGTGTTTGCTGTACCTACCTTCATACAAAAAATTGAGGGTTTAAAGCCTAATTTTCAGATTATACTCCCTTAATCACATAAAATGGTAGGTATAGTAGTGTGCAATAGGTATTATATAAATAACAGCAGTTTATTTATAGGAACTATTAGAGTTAATTTAGTTAATTATTTCTAAAAATAGGATGCTCGCTAGGATAGGATGTTGGCTCGTTGGGTGGATGACCAGGATGACATTCGAAAAATCGCGGCACACTTCTGGATGAGACTAGCCCAGGACCGGGACAAGTGGCGTACACGAAGAGAGGCCTATGCTCAACAGTGGGCGACTGGAGGCTCAAATGATGATGATTAAAAATAGTCAAAGAGTCATGGTTAGTCGTGGGCGGCACCAGATCATCAGGAACACGCGTTGAAGCTCCTCGTTTAGAGAGAATCATGTCGAGCAACTACTATTAAAAAATACATGACTGACCCGTTCTAATATATTTAATGTATAATTTAATAATATAATATCTACTCTTACCTAATATCTACGTCGCTGTCAATATGTCGCGTTAAGGACGACGACTCACATTAGAACGGCCCGGGTACGGGCCGATGCTTCCGACACTTCCTTTTCTATGACGGGTGATCGGTGATGACGTGATGCTTTCTATAGAGGTAGAAAACTGAAGTGTCGGACGCCTCTGGATCTATCGTCGGGATACCTATATTATATTTGTACCTATATACTTTGGCCGTCACTATCAAGACTTGTACCTATATGTAAATACAATTTTACTATTGTAAAAAATCGTGAGAATAACATGATATCTCGACGATTCCCATCGTGAAGAGCCAGCAAGCACGCCAAAACGTGTAATGGAGACATCGTGACACGCGGTCTGAACACAAATAGACGAACCCAGTTGTGGCCACAGTTATGTTGAGAAATGCTATGGTGAGTAGGCACTCTCACCTAATTCACCCAATGCGTAGTCAAAGATCAAATTACAAGTAGGTACAGTCACCTGCAATAATATATTACGAATAAGAGGAAAGGAGACGGCCGTTTCTCCATACAAGCGTATTAGTCCCCATTTCCCTCTCTGGATATTGGCATTAGGGAAAATATTTTGACATTATCGGATGTATATTAACTATAGCCATGCCCCTACGTTTGACTTTTTTTCGATTTTTTGATTATGGTAAAAATTAGGAGCGAAAAACATTTTCATACAAATTATTAAATGCTTCTAACTCTTATAATAATTAAAAATTCGAATAAAGTCAAACGTAGGGGCATACCTGTGGTTGATATACAACAAATTGTGTCAAAATATTTTTAATAATGTTAATATCCAGAGACGAAAATTGAGGACTAATACGTTTGTATGAAAAGGCGATTTCGCGCGGGTCCTCCACTTTCGTCCCGTTTCATAAATAATACTTTTTTATTCGTTTGGCGTTTGATAATGTACGATATATAGGCTTAATAAAAACAATATTACCTAAGCCTTAACGGCTCAACTTTATTATAGCTGCAAGATAAGACAGCTGTAATGTCAATATAAATTAAATAAAGGTCAAAATACTTTCTTCCTGAAGCCAAAACATTGCCAGTCAGATCACGTGACTTCAGAGCACCGAGAAATATATATATGTTAAAGATATCCACTTGATTCGTAGGGGGCCATTGATTAACAGTCCGCCGGACGGTATCGGCCTGTCAGTTAGAACAAAATTTTGACAGTTCCGAACAACTGACACGCCGATACCGTCCGGCGGACTGTTAATCAGTGGGCCCCTTTAAGTCGCAGCCTACCTAAAATTAACATAGGTACTCAGACTTATCTAAACAGGGGCCTAGCCAAAATGGCGAAGGCCGGAATCGAACCAGCGTCCTAGCTTACACTCACCTAGTCTTCACTGTGCCCAAAGAGAATAGATATTATAGAGGGGTCCTGTCATAGTAAATTTTGTAGTCACAGTAAATTTACTGCCAGATATCGACACACGACTAAAACTCAAAATGAAAACGTATAAAATTATCAAAAAAAATTATATATATGGATAAATGATTTTATTATTTTTATATCGTTTGACCCATATTCATTCACTGATATCTATGTGTTAAAATTGTTAAATATGAAACGGTGTCGTCACGCCATCTAGCCGAGCATAGGCTAAAGGTGTGTGCGACTGTGCGCCATCTATCCGAGAATGACTTTTTCTTGATTTCCGAGGCACGTTTTTTCCTTAGACTTTATTCATCTTATACGAAGTTACATATGTCTTTGCTGTGGCTGTAGTGCTGTCTAGTTCACTTAGTGCACGCGATTCCCCACTAGTTCATTAAAATAATAAGAACATTATTTAATTATTATCACAATAGTACCTACGTGTGTAATTGTCGGTTCTTCTACAAAACGCGTAACACCTGAATCGATACATTAATGATGTTAAATCGAACTAGAATCGTCTAACTCGCCTTTAAATTACGTTAGAAAAATCGATTCTATCCCATGCACTTAAAGTTTAAATTCCATTAAGATTAAAAAGCTATTATTTACGTTTTTCCTTCAGCAAGTTAACTTTTATACGGTAACATGGATCAGTTTTTGCTGTAATTATTCATTTCTTTGAATAGGGGCAAAAAATGAGGCCATTTTCAACTTTAATGGGTTGAATACAACGCGCAAAATGTGTTTGATAGTAATGATAGTACAACATTAAGATGGAAGTATTCATTACTGGAATATAGTATGACCTATTAGGAATTGTTAACGGACATGTTTGAGAGTCGTAAATTACGTTCGTGGTCTGAGGGCCTACCGCGAACCACATTCGACGTGTTGCCTCCTAGTCACACATACGTACGAATTTACAAGTGCGACAGAGAACACACTTCGAATGTGGTTCGCGGTAGGCCCACTGATCTCGTTGAAAAAGTAAGGGTGGGTCTGTCCATTCAGTTGAAAAAAGTATTCATGGCATAAAATTATTAACATTACCTAGTTGTTAGTAATTCAGCGAAATACCTTTACAAGTATGAATTTATTTAATTGACCGAAGCGTTAGTGAAGGTCTCCGTTTTGACTCGGGCAATCTGCTTTCGTATTTTTTTTGTGGAAAACTCTTGCGGGCTTACAGGTGACCCAAAAACGCCCACAAGATAAAACAAGATAAAATTACCATAATAAATTACCAAATAAATTAATTCAATAACACAATTATATAAAATTAAATTACACCAAATTACAATTGAATGAATGTGAAATTACAATTAAATTATAATACCTCAAATTATAGGTAAGTAAAACTGAATAATACAATTAAATTAAAATAAATGTCAATTGAACAACGCAAGCACATAATTATTTATTCACAATGAACGGACTAAAAGTTTTGCAGAATGAACTATTTTTGTTTTTAATAGTCAGTCTCGTGCGCGCATCGCTAAGCGAAGTACGTGTGATCGGTTGCCGCCCTGTGCGCGCGTTGTTGATAAACAATGGCGGAGAATTTCGTAAAATGTAGCAGCTGTAACATTGTTATTAGTGAAGTTCTGGCGTTTATACAAAATCAAGCTGATGTGATGAGCGAAGATAGTATTGTACGGTTGTGTGTAACGACTTTTTCTTTGCAAGAAGTGGAGACTGCGAAGAACTTACTTTTTGGGTCTGTTCAGACAAATGAAAAGAAGGTGAAGCGAAAAGGCAAATCGGATCTTAAAGTGCAGCGGGATCTGGAGGATATTCTTTCTCTCATTAAAAGTACACCGGCAGAGCAACTTCCTATTTTCGTGGCACGAGAGTTGCGGCGCTTACCACCTGTCACGTTCGACCATCTGGACGCATCTAGGCTCCTTAAAGATATAATTCAATTGAAAAATGAGCTACAAGATGTTAAAAATCAATGTGCGACCGTTAAACAGTTGAATGATTTGAAAATTGAACTTAACAGTCTTAAGCAAGCGTCTCTGATAAATTGTTATGAGAATGCTAATTTTGTCAACACGAACAGAAGAGGAAACCATAATCTAAATATTGGAGATAGTTACGAGACAAATAGTGGCCCATTCGGCATTTTAAATATAAATATGGTGGAGCAAAATGAAGCTGAGCGGGTACCTTTGAAATCAGCTGATTACGTCAAAAGTCCGTTAACTTCATGCGCGCAGTCAGAGCCTGCAAACACACCGTCTCTTTCGCACATGCAAACCCCACAGAAGGCTATTACGCTCGCACAACCGGCTGCATCTCAGCCGGGGAGCTCGAATGACAATAACAACAAGGTGGAGAGTACGCAGGCACAGGTCAGCGTTCCGAAGCGGCCGGCTTTAGAAATAACCATTGCGGCTTCGAAGCAATCTAAAACTTCACCTCACGTAACAAATGCAGCATTGGATACTGAGCACATAGAACATACCTCGTTTGCCGCCGTTGCTCGGCAGGGTGGTGAATTTAAAATGACTGATAGAAAGGATGATTTTAAATTAATTGAAAGAAAACGGTATAAAAATCGTTTTATTGGAATACAGGGACAATCAAAGGGCTGTAGCGGTAATTTTAAGGCGGCGGCAATAAACATTCCTTTGTTTATAAACAATGTGAACTTGGAGACATCGCCTTATGATATTTCGGAATATATATTGAGCAAAACAAATGTGTCTGTTAACTTAGTTGAGATTAAGATGAAACTTAAAAGAACATATAAGGCGTACAAAGTTTTTGTACCTAAAGATAAATTAAATATGTTTTTAGATGAGAATCTGTGGCCAGAGGGGATTACTTTTCGTCGTTTTGTCAACTTTAACGATAGTTCTCCTAGCAAGGAAAAAACAGAGGCTAACTTAATTATATCACATTAATGGGAGATATCAATTTTGTAACTTTTAATTGTAAGTCAGCATCAAGGTCAATAGAGGGGATTAGAGCATTATGCAAAACAGCTCATGTAATTGCGCTGCAAGAAACTTGGGTGCTGCCTCACACCATTAGTTTTATAGGAACTATAGATATGGACTTCGAGTACACAAGTAAGTCAGCTGTTGATACGACAGCCGGTATTCTGCGCGGCAGACCTTTTGGAGGAGTGGCCTTGATGTGGAAGAAGAACACATTCTCTTCAGTCAGCGTCGTTCCGTGTAAGAGTACCAGATTGGCAGCTATAATAGTGAGTGTTGGGGGTGCAAGTTCGTTAGTATTTTCAGTGTACATGCCTACGGACAGTGCGGAAAATCTTACGGAGTTTATCGAGGTTTTGAGTGAGATACACGCGGTCATAGAAAGCTATGAAATTGAGTCGGCTATTATGTTGGGAGACTTTAATGCACATCCAGGTGAACTTTTCTATAGAGAACTGGTTAGTTTTTGTGACGAACGGGAATGGCGCTGTGCGGATGTCCTTAAACTGGGTGTGACGTCGGCCGCGCATACATATATTAGTGATAGTCATAGTAACTGCAAGCGTTGGTTAGATCATTGTTTGGTCACAGAAGCTGCGTGGAAGTCAATTTCGTTTGTTAACATACGTTATGATGTGTACTGGTCAGATCACTTACCTTTAGTTGTAAAATTTAACCTCGGTAGTATTTCTGTTAAATATGTCTGTAATAGTACTAAAGCTTCTTTTAACAAAGTAAAATGGGGTGACAGGAGCGCTGATCAAATTATAAAATATAATGAATTATGTACAAGTAGACTAAGAAATATTGACTTCCCTATAGAATTAAGACATTGTGCTGATAATATATGTAATTGTATAGAACATAGAACAATTATTGACAATTTATATATTACAATAATTAATATTCTACGAGAGTCTGCCGCTTGTTGTCATGAAATAAATAATGATAATGATTATGCTAAAAAACGACGTATAATTGGATGGAACCGACATGTTAGGGAATTACACCAGGAGGCTAGGTTGTGTTTTCGATTGTGGCTCTCACAGGGTAAACCGTCTAGCGGCGAGGCCTATTCTAGGATGTGTGATTCCAGGAGGCGCTTCAAGTCCAAGCTGAAATGGTGTCAAGATAACGAGGAACAAATAAAAATGGATATGTTAGCAGCTCGCCATAAAGCAAAGGACTTCAAGCGCTTCTGGAAGCACACTAAGAACCTAGAGGGACCCCCGCGGGTACCTGCGAGCGTGGACGGCGTGTGTGAACCGGAGCAGATTGCTAAACTGTTTGCTAAACAGTTTAAAGTTGAGTCGCCTCTAGGACCTTCCCGGCAGATGTTTGATGAGGAGGTGCGACTTGATGGTGAAATTGTACGTTTTACAGTGAAGAATGTGCATGAGCTAATCAAACATATGAAACGTGGTAAGTCACCGGGTCATGACGACCTCAGCATCGAACATCTGCAGCATGCGGGGGTCCACTTACCTAGGGTGCTTGCTTTGTTTTTTAATGTATGTATAGGGCACGGGTACCTTCCAAGAGATCTCCTAAAGACAGTGGTGGTGCCTATTGCTAAAAGTAAAACGGCGGATGCCTCCGACAGGAACAATTATAGACCAATATCCCTGGCAACTGTCATCTCAAAGGTGCTGGACGGTTTGCTTGATCGATGTATAAGTAAACATATTGCGCTAAATGAAGCTCAGTTTGGTTTTAGACCTGGGCTCTCAACTGAAACAGCAATACTTCGACTAAAGCATACCGTTCAGTATTATGTGACTAGAAACACTCCCATTTACGCCTGTTTTTTGGACCTGTCGAAGGCATTCGACCTCGTGTCGTATGATGTACTGTGGGCAAAGATGAATAGTAGAACCAGCATACCTAAAGAAATTATAAAATTGTTTCGCTTTTGGTACACAAATCAAACGAATATGGTTAGGTGGGCTGGTTCTCTTTCTGAGGAGTATGGGCTGGAATGCGGGGTGAGGCAGGGGGGGCTGTCCTCTCCTCGACTTTTCAACCTGTATGTAAACGACCTTCTCGAGGAGCTCAGCAGTGCCGGCGTGGGCTGTTCTATAGATGGAAAGTTCGTTAATAATATCAGTTACGCCGATGATATGGTGCTGCTGTGTCCCTCGGTAAGGGCTCTTCAGATGTTAGTGGATATCTGTGAGGGGTACGCGGCGGCCCATGGACTAAGGTACAATGTTAAGAAAAGTGAACTTCTCGTTTTCAAGGCTGGAACTAGAAAACTGAGAGCAGTGCCACCAGTAAAACTGCTTGGAGTCCCCTTGAAAAAGGTCACCGAGTTCATGTACCTTGGTCACTGGGTTACCGAGAGCCTCTCCGATGACGCGGACATCGAACGTGAACGAAGGGCTATGGCGATGAGAGCTAATATGTTGGTTCGCAGGTTTGCTCGGTGCTCACGTGACGTAAAAATCACATTGTTTAAAGCGTATTGCCAGACCTTTTACACCTGCAGCCTATGGACCAACTACACTCGAAAAACCATCAATAGTCTAAGAGTCCAGTACAATAACGCCCTCAGGATGCTGTTGGGGCTGCCTCGCTGGTGCAGTGCGTCGCGCATGTTTCTAGAGGCTAACACGGATGGCTTTAATACGATACTGCGGAAACGTGTTGCCTCCCTGATGCGCAGAGTGCGAGAGAGTACCAATAGCCTCCTGAGTGCTGTTATTGAAAAGTGTGAGTGCCCTGTTATGAGGCATTGGAACTATTTGCATACAGGCGACAGACCTCTCATTTTTAATGTAAAATAATTAGGAATTTAATTGTTTAATTTTGATTTTAATTTTAATTTTGATATATTATTATTACATGTTAATTAGTTTTGTGTCGTGGATATTATAATAATTATTAATTATTTTAATGTATGTTTAGTATGTAGGCACTAACTCTTAAATGTAAGTACTTGTAATACTAACAATTTTATGGACCTATGCAGTCTGAAATAAATATATTGAATTGAATTGAATTGAATAGTGCCATGTTATCGGCAAATTATGTAGGTACCTACAGTAAGTCTTGATGTTCTCCTCTACAGGTCGCAATTCTCAACTATTCGCATTTTCGTGAAATTTTGTGAGCAGGTTCTGTAGCTACATATAATTTTTCTGTCGTTTATTTTTTTGGAAAATGTTCAAAATGGTGGAAATTGTCATAAAGGACTTAAGTGCCATTAGAGTCTAGGGCGCCATTGTGAGTAGGTACGCTGTGATAATGAGTATAATGACTCAACGAAGAAGTAAGTAGGTATTTTTTGTTTTTACATGTTTTAAGCTTACTCGTGGAGTTAGACCAAGAAAAGTCTGCAGAGATTTTGATAGCCCACGCAGTTCAAGTGTCATTTTAAATGTCAAACTTCTATGAAAATATGACGTTAACAGTCTTTACCATAAGGGCACACGGGGCCCGTGCCCAGGGCCCCCTTCCTCAGGGGGCCCCGAAGGACAGACAGTAGAAGTATATTTGATTAGGTACCCATAATAAATAGAAGATCATAGTAGAAAAATGTTAGTTTAATTCGATTTCATTACTTTCCAAGAGGGCCCCAAATTCTTATCTGCCCAAGGGCCCCAGCATAGTTTAAGACGGCCCTCGGACGTATAGCTATACTACGCAGCGATGCCATTTTCCATAGCGCTGACTAGATATCGACGCTCAAAATACGCTAGTGTGGGGTGGACCTAAGCACTACAAAGAAAATAAAAAGAAACAGACATTAAATACACACACCTGAATGTTTCCTACCTTTAACTTTATATTTATTGAAACATAATCACGATCATAAAACGAATTTCAGCAAACGATGGCGCCACAAACATAGTCGCATTTAAAACTTATAAATGCAACCAATAAAACATCAGCAATCCGAAACGGGCTTACTCAAAACTTAATCACAAAACCAACATAACTTTAACGAATAACATTAAAAAACGAACCTTATATAAACCGCTATAAAGTCCAAGCAATCGACATATAATCTTCTTAATCAAATAACCAAGTTAAATTAAAAAATAATTAACAGAAAATCGACTTTAGGATAATAAAGTTAAGGTTCATAAGGATTGTATGAGTTTGTTGGTATTTCCAAGCCACCCAAGGGGTTTTCTTCGAAAACGAGCCGTAAAAATTACTGGACGTTTATTCCGCTGAGGGCATCCGATGAGAGCTAACTTAATTATCTGCTCGTATTATAATTATTGTCGTGTGTGAAACTTTAACGGGCTTAAATGTATATTCGTCACACAATAGTTGACCACGAAGATGCAAAACAAATATTGACCCATTTGTAGTCAAAAGTGGCTATCATTGTCTAATAGTTTTACATACAAGAGTAGAGATAATACCTGGGAGACCGAGCTTTGCTCGGGAACTGTGCTCGGAAAACATAATCATAAAAACTCAAAAATGCGCGTTTTCCCAGAGATAAGACCTAGCTAGATCGATTTTTCGCCCCCGAATATCAAATTTAGCAAATTTCATCTAACGATGAAATCTCGCTTCCGAGATCCCCGAAATAAATAGGTATAATTTATAAATATACAAGAATTGCTCGTTTAAAGGTAGGTATTAGATAGATAATGTATCTATATGTGAATCGTAACATCTCGACTTCGGTCCATAATTATTTTCACCACACCGGCTTGTAAAGGCTCTCCTGATTATTCAAAAACTGATGAGAAAGTATAAAGTTGCATTTTATCCACATATCCACAAAGTAATCAAATGCAAATTTTGAGTTATTTCCTTATGTTGGCTGGTACAATTGACTTTTAATTGATATTTTGAATTATAAATATATATTTAATAACATCCATTTTGAATTAATTCGCTTTGATTTTGTTTAATATTTTACAGTAAGCACATAGTATTTTCCTTGTGTTGGTGTGGTGCAAAATTTAGTGTTTAATTTAGTCGGTGGCAAATATTCCTTAGAAGTACTTATATTTCGTTAGCATAAGTGAAAATATAACTGCGCACAGAAAAAAAAACTTACCTTTTTGCTTTGTAATAAAATAAGATCAATCAATCGTTGGAGTGGTCCGCTATCCACCGACAGATGGCGCTGACGTAAGGAATTAGAGTATGGCAAACTAGAGTTCGTCTAATCTGAGGTAACATTGCATAGATTTGAATGAAACAAAGGGAAGTAATTATAAAAGTTATAAACGTCGTATTTTCATGAAAAATCGACATTAATAGACAGACTTTACCACGGTACGACTCTATTAAATTTCTCTTAAAATCTATTAAATTGAACATACCTAACGATATATTTAATACTTTATCTTATACTTTTTTTAATAATTTATATACTTTTCTGTTAATGTAAAAAAAGAGGCTAAATTTTACCGGTTTGTAAGTTACACGTATCAATATATTTAAGCAGGTATTTAAATAAGGTGGTGGTACTGGTATATTCAATCTGATATTCATAACTTTACCTAGATAGGTATACTATATTCAAATGCACTCAATGTAAAGATAATTAAAAATATGCAGGTACTTCATATTTCAGGGTGAACTGACATTTAAAAACATATCATGCTAGATACAACTTGCTAAGAAAGTTAATATTATCAATAAAACCTGTAAATTTTTAATGAATTAATCCGTTAATAAAAAAAATGTTTAAACAATAAAATGTCAATAAAATCTTGGTATTCAACTATTTGTAAAGTGTGTTCAATTTACGTGTCCTATCAATCCTATTATGTAAACAAATGTGACGTCAAAGTGTCATTCCAACAATACGATTCATAGACAATCTAGGCATCGTAATGTCAGATGTTTTTAAGGTGATCCGTTAGTTAATTAACTATGAAAATCTCATTAGAAATGATATTATTCAGTAGTTATTTGGTCGATTTCAATACTTTGTGAGTTTCTTTAAGTATACAACAACATTTCTAGTGATGATTATTGTGGAGTAATTCCAGAGAAAAGTGTGATAATGTCTTCGAGAAGTGTTTGTTTACTTGATACGAGTAGGACAAGAGTAAATATACTTTAAATACTTATACCTAAGTTTCGAACGTTTAGTTTAGAACTTTAGACCATACCTAGTTGTATTAGTGGACTATTTATTAGTCGAGTGGATTTTGCGGTACCTATTGGAACTTTAATGTCTTTCAACAAAGTGGTCCTTCGAACAACATTTTGGACGAAACTAACTCTACATGACCAGAGATCGGCGGGGGTGAGCTGTTTACCTTATAATTTAACATGTCTTACGTCATATTACAGTAGAATCCGCTTATAATGACATCGAAGGGAAGTGACAAATACGTCATACTAAGCGGATGTCGTATAAAGCATAGCTGATTAACTTCTTATTTTTGTAATTTTTTTTCAAATTAATTTCTAATTCCGTTGTGAGAGATGAGTTTTATTAACCATGTACCAATTATTAACTTGTCACCGAGAATTAAAACTAAAATAACTTAAACTCCACGCATGCACCAAACGTCCTCGCAGGGAAAGACGTGGGGACGGCCACGAAAACCAACAAATGTGTGAAATGTGTCAGTATAACCGGACATAATTTCATGAAAATAGGATTTGTAGGTCAGAGTAAGCGGTTTGTCACTATAAGCGAAGTCATCTTATCCGAATTTGTCCCAAAGAATTTATATGAAAACCAAACTTCGCACAGTAATTACGTCATAGTAAGCGGTTGGTCAGTATATGCGGAGTCATAATAAACGGATTCCACTGTATAAGGCGAATAGCTCACCCCCGCCGATCTCTGTACATGACACTCGCAACGAGAAAGTTACCTAAGTGTTAGCAATGTCATCATTAATTTCTAAAATAATATGACGTTAAGCGCCACTTGCACCATTCCACTAACCCGGGGTTAACCCGGTTAAACTTGGAGTTACCATGGTTACCAGTAGGTACAATTTGACATACGGTTTAACCGCTTAACGCCGGGTTAGTGGGATGGCGCAAGTGGCCCTATAGATTTCGATTTATTTATTTCATAATATTTAAACGATTCACTTTTAAAAATCAAATATTGAAGTATGTACCTACATTGCTCACTTAGAAAAAAAAAACTATTCAATAGATTTTTTTATAACTTACGTTTCCCAATTTATTTTAAGTAATTAGTAAAAAATAATGCATCAGTCAGTTCCATCCTCGCATTTTTCTCATGGCTAGAATACCATGATTGTCACAAACTCATGAGATGTGTCTAAAAGAATTTGGTTATGATGTGATTTGGCTTAAATTGCAAACAATCATGAAAAGCTACAAATAAGTAGAGCATGATTTTTGAAATTCACTATTAAATCTTAATTTTTAAAGATTTTTCTATGTGCTGAAAGTAAAAAGCTAAAAAACGCGTTTAACTGATTTGCAAGACCGAAGTGATCCCATAAGTAGGTATTCCGTGAACAAAGTTTTGCACGGAACACTAAAAAATTTATAAAACAATGTGTTGATCCCTATCTAATTAGATTTATAAATCTACTAGAGGTTAAAGTTGAAACAGATGCCTGCAATGCGAACGCTTTAACTATTTAAGTTAAATATTATATAATTTAAAAGTATATAAAATTTATAAGTAATAGGCGTAACAAATTTTCCTTTACGTCCGTAACTCTGCGAAAAATGTACGTTTTACACCGGCCGTTTTATTATAGGGGAGAGTCGGCTATATCGTACCGCCGGTTAAATCGTACGACCTCCAGTTTTCCCATTAAATAACCTAGTGCATTTGTAAGGCACCAAACAGTGCTCTAATGGAATTAAGCTCAACAATCTAATCAGGAAAAGGAAAGAAAGAGTGAAAAAAATCGATTTTCGTCGGACTTGATCTAACTTTTGTGTTTGTATTGTAATATTATAACTTGTGACGTAGATAAGTTAAAAATACGCAATTAATAGTATTTAACCACAAATGTAAACGGGTTTATTAAGTAGTTGTTAAAAATTGAAAACCTATTTTGTTTTCATTAAATCGAATGGCAATGTAAATTTATGAAGTCTCGCATAATAAACTTAGAAACTTACACTTAGAAAATAAAACTACACGAAAAGGAAGT
The DNA here is from genome assembly GCF_910591565.1 of Cydia splendana. Lineage (NCBI taxonomy): Eukaryota > Metazoa > Arthropoda > Insecta > Lepidoptera > Tortricidae > Cydia > Cydia splendana. The sequence goes on along the minus strand of NC_085978.1, from coordinate 5,754,298 downwards.
GAGTTCTTATAATAATAAAATGGCAAACATAAGAACGTACATTCTTAATTCCTTATCATAAGGAAAAAGATCACAATCGAATTGTTAGGTAATTGCTTGTTGTTTTGATAAGCGTGATTGTGGTCCGCCACAAAGACACCGGGCTGTTTGTTCAGGCCGAGCTCGCGGCAGCAGCCAGCACTAGACGCACAAAAGATACAGCGAGTAACGAGCTCAATTGATGAACGAACGGAAACGTGTCCAATTAGAAGGAGACGGCGGCGGTGGCGAGTGTAGTGTGGTGTAGTGTCGCCCCCGCGTATTAACGAGATTAGCGGCGCGGGGCGCCCGCCGCCGCCCTCGCCGGTCGGCGCGCGAGGTGTGGCGGCGGCGGACACCTCGCCCGCGACGAAAAAACAACGCTCGTGGCGCCGCGGCCCCGCCTGCTGCGCGCGGGGAGCCGCTCGGCGCGCCATTGGGCGGGCGCGCGGAGGGGTGTCGGAGCCGGCGCCGCCGGCGGCCAGTCGTTTGACGCCTGCCGCGCGAGCGGGTGTCGCCACGAGAGCGAGTGACGAGCGAGCCGCCGGCCGGTTATGGACGTTGCATGAGCGGCCGCGACCGCTGGAGCCGACGGGACCGCTGGAGCGCGCGCCGTGGGTCCCGGGCGGCGCGGGCATGCGCTTCGAGGGCACTGAGCGGCGCGACGCCGTCGCGTTCCACCCGCTGCTGGTGCCGCGACCGAGCGATTTCTCGGTATCGGCGCTGCTGACGGCCGGCGCGCTGCCGCCGCCGCCGTATCTGCCGGCAGCCCTGGCCGCCGCCGCCGCGCTGTCCGCGCCCTGCCCGCTGCTGAAACCGCCGCCTCCGCATTACGCGCCTCTGCCACCGGACGACGACGGCGTCGTCGACGACCCGAAGGTGACGCTCGAGGGCAAGGACCTCTGGGAGAAGTTCCACAAGCTGGGCACCGAGATGGTGATCACCAAGAGTGGCAGGTCAGTACGGCCGTCGCGTTCCCGTTGCTCGTTGTGATCGTGTCATTAACGTGTACCAGTGATGTGTGTGATATTGCAAATGAAACCGTCTAAGCGTAACACGTGTATCGAAGAGGTAGGGTAAGTAGCGAGTGGCTTAGGCTAGGCATCAAGAAGTTTTGTTTTGATCGGTTACAAGCCGAGAGCGCGGATTTGTTTACCTACAAACTGGCGGAACTACTTTGAAACTGATAAGAAACATTTACTTAACTATTAACTTTTGCGCTAGAGTAATAATCAGAAACCTATCCAAAAACAAGTGACTTAATTTTTTTTTAGATAACTGAACTAATTATTATTTTTCAATTAAAATAAATTCAAACTTACCAGATAGGTATAGACGGTATAGTGGTCTGTGTTGAAACTTTGAATAATTTTGACTTAAACAACTATTTACCTATTCTCCTGGCTGTCCTCTATAGTTGTATGGAATACGCTTTCTAAATTTCAATTTAATTACAATCAAATATTAAAATTACTTCACATACCTACTAACTTAAACATGTATTTGTTTAATGTTTGTGCAGTACAAACACAAGCTTAAACGATGGGTACAATTATTTTAATTTCAGTCACTGTATTCATATGCAATTTCAAATGATAGTATTTTTCAAAACTTGCAACGCAAATTTCACCGATTTTCAGTAAACGAGCATATTCAAAACAAATGACTTACATGCCTCTTCTATTATTTTGATAAATTAACAATCAATTGAGATGAAAACATGTTAAACAAATAAGATATCCAACATAACCTAACCTTAGTTATGCACGCCGAATGAAGTGCAGGCGGCGTCCGTGTTGACAGATGCATAGAGTAGGCGCTTTTTTTCGCCAAAACACTGCACCGACGGGACGTGCATTCGCATTAATTACTCTCTGGATTTAGAAATGGCTTCGTTTCGGATGCTGAGAATTATGCACTAATTATTATTTTTATTTAGAAAATAGTCTATAGCGGTAGATTGATTGAAATTTACTTGGTTTGTTTGCATTTTTTCCTTTGCAAAGCAAATGCATTGCTCTTAGAAAAAGACTTTTTTCTACGAGATATAAAGTATTATCTTACCTTTAACGTAATCAAGGTGTGATAGAGAAATTGAAATTAGTGATGAAAATTGAACAAGCTAACGAATTAAAACCAGGTTTGCGTTAATAAATTTGTCATTGTTAGGTTAGGTTGGTACTTCAAAAAATTTGCACCTATTTAACAATAATATTGTATGTTTCTAAGTAGGTACTTACAATTTCTGCAACTTATAATTTTACATTGTCGCTTTAATACGCTCCTTTATCTTCAAGTCATGGAAAATATATTTCCATGTTTCCTTTTCTATTCTTAGTTAGGATTTTACGAATCTTTAATAAATAAAATCTCACAAACCCAGTATAATGTAGGTACTTATATTATATCTAGTAATTTTACAGGTTTATCTTATACTCTATTGTAAAAAAAACTTTCGTGTGTTTTTACTCATTTGTTTGTCAATATTACTAAAGACAAACGAATAAATAGGCCTCACACATGCTCGTAAAGTTCGGTAACGAGAATATTGCTTCGCGTTGCTGTTGTCAATATTTATTAAAATGTTCAACTATTTTTATTGTAAGGGAAAATCGACTTGCTTTTTTCTTTCACTTTTTATATCCTTAATAGTAACTTATTTTGTCAGTTTTCCGTACAAGAGACAAGAGTTTTGTATTGATATTTTAGGGCTTAGTAGGTAGTACCTTTACGGTACCTACTAGGTACCGTAAAGGTAGGTAGAGTATCGTGTAGGTACAAAAGGCAATATTATATTATGTGGTACGATAGGGCGCATATGAGCAAGATTTTTAACGAAAGAGAAATAAAAACCTGACATTTACCTATGTACAAATACATATAGGTATATCGGGTTCTTAAATTACCTACTTGTCTCATATTCTACAACATCAATACTATAATACCTATTTAATGTCGGTAAAGCACTAAGTAAAGTTTATTTTACAGTTCCTTACTGGGAATTATTAGGTAGGTATATTGTACATAATTGGGAACATAATGATGATGATAATGAAAAAAAAATGCGCTTTTAAATTTGGAACTTTAGACTTCTATAACAGTTCAAAACTCAAATTGAATTTGTACTTATACGATATTAAAGGGACAAAAATCTAAATAGGACACTTAAAACAATAACTACTATAGAATTTTAAAAGTTAGACAATTGCCAATCAAATACAATTTAGCTAAAGCTACATGTAGAATCATATAGATACGTAGATATTTTGAGTACAAACACTTCAGGGGTGCCGGTGCCAAATTTAGAGGGTAACAGAGATGAAAGAGCGGTGTTATAAAAAGAAAAAGTTCGTGAGAAAGAAAATAAAAGGGTTTCCGACGAACTTTTCTCGAAAATGATATTTGGTAGACAGTGTCAATGGAAAGGGGAAACACTTGACTTTCAATTATTGTGATTCGGTGAAATTTACACGAATTTTAATTACTTTTTAGAATTGAGTGAACGATTACTGAGGGTCCTACCGCAAAAACCGAAAATGTATCTACCTCCCTGTCACTTGCTTTTTAAGAGTTAGGTAAAGGTCGATTTTTAAAGGTTTTAATAGTATGACCAAACAAGGCAATAAAAAAGAAAGCTTTTTATAAGTACCAAATTCTTTTTTATCATCCTGTCGTCAATCAGTCTAATGGGTAGATAAAGATATCTAATAAGATTTAAAAAAAGTTCTCATAAGTTAGACTCAAACAAGAAATTTAAAAAAAGCACCTAAAATTTCATATCAATAGAATAGATCAATGACAAGTTCACCGATTTTACTTAATACTCGAATTTCTCTACCAAAGAAAAATAATTGTCTATAAATTGTGCAACAAAATCACTTACAAAAATATTGCAATGCTGAAAAACCAAAGTTTGCAAGTTGTTTCGCAATATAAAACTTAAGCAAAATCAATTGGAAAGGTTATTTCAGTTATAAATTACAAGCAGTTTTTATTGTGATAAAAATAATACGGGGAGCAACATGCCAAGAGACGGCAACCTACAATTTATCAATCGTGCTACCGAGTAAAATTCAATCTGGTTCGAAAATGAAGGTCCGCGGAACATGATGTTTTTTTAAGCCAAGCGCACTGTGGGGACCAAATTGGTATCCAATGAGTTTCGAATTAAAATTTAAGAAGGTGAGCTATTTTATTAAAAAAAAAAATATATTCTTACACAAATTTCAAAGTTGTTTTCAGGTTTTAATTTTAAGTTGGTAAATACTCCTTATTTTATTTTTTCGAAATTTTATGCTATTTCTACTCTGAATCACGATATCTTCCGATCGTTTTAGAAGAAAAAAATGTCCAAAAGTTTCCATAAATTTTTCGATCCTTCCATTCCGTTACAGTCATACAAAGACTATGAACAATAGTAACGGTATTTAAATAACAATATTGAAACACTTTTTTTCTCCTATTAGGATCGGAGACCTCGTGATTCTGAGTTCAAATAACATAAAACTTTTCTAAAAAAAAGTGTAAGTACAACTTTAAAAAATGGCCAGATATTTAGGTGTAATTTATTTTATTTGCAGTTGTTATGCTACTTATGCTTAATTAATTATGTTGTAATGGAAATAAAAACTTGAGTTTCCAGTAAAATAAAACGGGCACGAGAGCCAATTTCGGTATATCCTCCTAAGGCCCAAGGTACCTATAGTACCTACTTATTCCGTTCGATTTAATTTAAGTTATATGCAATTGGAACAGAGTTGCATTTGCTTTGTTTCGTTAAAATTTCGAACAAAATATATTTATTTCAAGAAATTAGCATTCCAAGAGAGACAGTACTACAGTGATCCGGGGACTAGGCTCAATTAGTAGGAATGTTGTTCTAAGATTATTTCATTTTCCGTAGAGTAGGTACACGTTCAACATTAGAACCTATCACGCGTGTCCTCATTAGCACTATCATTCATAATATCGCGCTTTTATAGTTAGTATTTTCGTATCAATAAAGTGTTCATTTTCGGCAATATTGTGAGTTATGTTAGTTAGTTATATGTATCTCCTTAGATAACACGGGCCTATAAATCCCGGTCTTTTGATAGGCTTGCGTGGGGATATAGATCCAACACGTAGAGGCCCTTTGGAGAGCTTAAATGTCATGTAGAACGCCTGCTGGAACCCGTTCACAGGCGCAACAATAGACACCCATGAACCGGTCTCAGCAGGCATTGGGACTATTGTAGAAAAAGTGAACAGTATGCCGGTCTATGGATTGATGTTTGGGTGGACAATGAGACTGGGCTATTGTAAAAGAGGTCCGGACACCTGCCATAACAATGTTAACACCGTCATCGAGGCAGGCGGTGACTCGCCGCTGACTAGATGGGCCCCTGAAACTGCCGTCGTAAAGACGACCAGGAGCAACACCGGTGTGAGCGGCTCAGGGGTGTCGAGAGGTGTGCGCCGCTTTCTACCCAGTGGCTGTTACCAGCCACTGTGCCAACTCGCGTCTTATGCATCTTTCACTTCCACCCCTGGAGCATATAGCTCTAGCGACTCCTCTCTGGACGGCCAATGAAGGCAAGCCAGAGCTGAGAGTCCTGCGGGTCCCCTTGGGGTCCACTCCGACCGACGAAGACACGCCGGAGACGGAGACCCTGACCGACTCTCGGGAGCACTCGGGTCCGTGGGGTCGTTACTCCCCAACAGCTCGCCACAAGCTGCCCTGCGGGCATTAGTTATATTATCATTATGTCAAGCAACCAACAGAATGTATATAATTGATGTATGTGACACTTGCAGCCCATACATCAATTTGGTTACCATACAACATTTATAGAAGAATATTTTTCTTGGTTAATATTTTCAAGTAGAATATGACACAACATGAGACAAAACGGGTTCCAGGGCGAATTGGATCAAATTTAAAAGTCTGCCGATGTTTAAAGGCGCCCACTGGTTAAGTCCGCCGGACGGTATCGGCCTGTCAGTTGTTCGGAACTGTCAACATTTTGTTCTAACTGACAGGCCGATACCGTCCGGCGGACTGTTAATCAGTGGGCCCCTTAAAATTTTAATATATATTTCCAGTGTAGAGTCGCACCAAGCTAAGCTTTCTTCCTTTCTTTCATTACATTTGCAATGGCAAAGTGTCGTGAATTTCTATGAAAATATGACTTTATATTTACACTTCCTCACCTTGCTATGTTCAAGACGGTACAGTTAGCTTAGATTAGAGATGGACTCTAAGAGGAGAGAGGAACAATGCAAATTTAGTGCTCATGCGTCATGCGTCAATGCAATACCTATTTTAAACACCAAAGGATTTTTATCTTTCTTCTTCTCATTTTTTCCCTGTGGTCCGATTAGCCTCGGTTTACCCTATGTTATATTATATAAAGCAACCTCGGTAAATTTCTTACCTATTTACTTACAACGTGATTAAGACATTACATCAATTATAATATATGTGGGTACCTATATAGTACTTATACTAAATTACTAGTTATTGAGCTTGAGGTAAAATCTGATCAATTTGCATACACTTGGTATATATTATTGAAAATTATTATGCGTTAAATATGTACTAGATGTAGCATGGTAATTATGAAAATCGTTCAGGTCAAGCCATACCAGAGTGTTTTGATAATCATTTACCTACAAGTTAAATTTAAATTTTCTGAGAAAATATTATAGTAGTTAATCGTACCTAAATAATTGAAAAACAAGTTTAATACGTCCTACCTATAATTAGCTATATCTAATTTAAAGTATTTCGAATATCAAAGGATTTTTATCATGTTCCGATTTGCCTCGGTCTACCCTCGGTCACTCCTAGGCCCAACATATATAAAATATAGTTCTCAGACAGCTTATCCGCGATTATATCTGTAACACTGTTTATTTAGCACATCATACGACATAGCCCAGGGCTTATCACTGTTAATTATGCCTAATTAACACATAACGAGAGCATTTTGTCACGCAAGCTTATGTAACTTATGTGCCTACGTACATTGTTGTGTTTTATTTTGTATTCGTGCCTTGCTTACAATATTTTTTGGATATTTGGTAGTGAAGCAAACACTGATGATTTTAATGAATTTGACCATTTTTTGTTGCATTTCCTAGTCAAGAATAATAATAGGGGCTCATCCGGTTTTGTCCTAGCCCTTGCATATGTTTATTTAATTTACTAATCAACGCTATGTGTATTATATATGGATTTTTATTAATCTGTAATAAATATTACTCATTTATTCATCCATTCATTCATAATATCATATTGGTATTGGATTTAGGTTTCGAAAATTGTTTTTAAATAGTTTTTTCTTAAGTTTTTTTTTAATCGAATTTAACCTATCGCGAGACTTAGTGAAGGCACTTTAGACTTACTATGGGCAAAGACATATGTAACTCCGTATAAGATGAATAAAGTCTAAGGAAAAAACGTGCCTCGGAAGACAAGAAAAAGTCATTCTCGGACAGATGGCGCATACACTTTTGGCCTATCCTCGGCTAGATGGCGGTGACGACATCGTTTCATATTTAACAATTTTAACACATAGGTATCAGTGAATGAACATGGGTCAAAATGATATAAAAATAATAAAATCATTTATCCATATATATTAATTTTTTGATAGTTTTATACGTTTTCATTTTGAGTTTTGGTCGTGTGTCGATAGATGGCAGTAAATTTACTGTGACTACAAAATGTATTATGACAGGACCCCTCTATACTATCTATTCTCTTTGCTATGGGTAATATTCCGTACTATTTCACTTTATAAATGTTTATTGTGTTTGTTACCGATGTTATCATAGGTTCAAACTGTTTAGAAATAAGACTACTTGAACTGTGGTATAGTCAATTCTAGGCGGTATTGAAATTAGGTATCAAAACGAGTCACTGACGTTCGTAAGTCGAAAATTGTCTTCGTCGCGTCGTCAAGCCTACGTGAATCGCTCTCGGTGAAGCTTCTCGGTATGGCCTCCTGAGTCCCCCTTGTCATTATTGCAGTTTTGAATTTGGAACCTTCTTGGATTTCATTTTAATTCGAATTGGATTAAATCCTTTATAATAAGGGCCTCCGGGACTCGGGAGGATAGAGCGAAATACTAGCAATTTTTGGCTTTAAAATACGAGTGACGTCTATGTGTCATAACCGTTTTCCTTCATAGGCAAACTGGGGGCCTAGTCAAGGTGACAATCGTTGATGACTCCAATCGAAACATAGATAAAATACGGAAAATAGTCACGTCACTTTCGTAGCATCTATCATTCCGATACATTTATTTCCATCTTTGGATAGGCCCCCTGATTATGTTCTATGAACGCTTCGCAACTATTCTAGTCATCATTATAGTCATTACTTATTATCGCTGTAAGTGTTTCAGTTAGCTCCGGTAATGCTTCTGGTCGTTACCGACATTACCAACACACGATTTGATCGTTATAGTCCTGTAAATAAGTACAAGGTTTTATAGTTTTTTCTTTTTAGGCCCACCTAGTAGGCGGTCACTCACTGTAGTGAGATTCTTGCAAGTCTTGCAACTCTTAATTGCGTTGCTGGTTTTGCAAATAAAATATAAATCCCTTTCCCCCCATTTTGATCTTCTAATTAGAATTTGAAATGTTGTCCCCTCATATTGGGAATTTTCCACAGTGAAAAAAAAATATATTAAATACGTCTGGGAACCTTGTTCATATTTATTTAAAATTTCAAAGCCTAAGTAGTTTTCGAAATAGACATACCTACAGACAAACGGACAGTGTCGCACCGTAAAGTTCTTTTTAGGGTTCCGTACCCAAAGGGTAAAAGGGGACCCTATTACTAAGACTTCGCTGTCCGTCCGTCCGTCCGTCCGTCTGTCTGTCACCAGGCTGTATCTCACGAACCGTGATAGCTAGACAGTTGAAATTTTCACAGATGATGTATTTCTGTTGCCGCTATAACAACAAATACTAAAAACAGAATAAAATAAAGATTTAAACGGGGCTCCCATACAACAAACGTGATTTTTGACCAAAGTTAAGCAACGTCGGGAGTGGTCAGTATTTGGATGGGTGACCGTTTTTTTTTTTGCTTTTTTTTGTTTTTTTTTTTTTTGCATTATGGTACGGAACCCTTCGTGCGCGAGTCCGACTCGCACTTGCCCGGTTTTTTTAACTTTTTGGTAAGGAACTCTAAAAACGGATATTTACTTAACGCGTAGGTATCTGTTAAGTTCAAGTATGACATAGGCTATGGTTAGCTATAATAGTTAAAGTTAGGTATTAGTATTACCTACTAAAAAACGAAAAAAAATGCTATTTTAATTTGTAACATTTTTGACACAACCTCCTTACCTAAGAGGTGATTTTTATTATTTTCACAGTCAACTAAAAAAGATGACTCTATTTGTTCAAAATGTTTAAGTAGGTAAAGATAAAATAGTTGGTAGCAAACAGCATAAGTAGATAATATTTTATTACATTGTTTTTATCAATTACTCGTTGAAGTTGAGATAAGGCTTTCGGACCACCGTGACGGATACTTTTAACTAACTATGAATTATTTCTCCACATGACAAACAAATATTATTGTGAAAAACTCTGTCAGTACAAATAGGTACTTATCGATTTTTACGGTACTATTTGATTTTGTTTGATTTTGTTCTTTAATTTATACTTCACCACAGCACTATGAAATTCGAATAATACCTACTAATAATAGTCACGCCTAAAGGAAGATACTTATTCGAATTTTAGAATTAAGAAAGAGAGAAAGTTAACAAATTGAGACTACATTTGGGAGCTTTTAGATTTGGGTGGTTAAATAGGTACTAGTAAAGAGTTTCAGATAACAGGTAGGCACATTTATATTCGAAATATAATATTCCGACTAATTATTTGACATGACATTTGTTCCGAGCACCAAAGATTCCGCTGGCGCTGCGGAGTCCACAGCCGAAAGCCTCAAGCGCCGCAAATATGCCGCACTGGGTAGTAGCTAGCTACATATTTGCGGCGTTTGGTGTCGAAACTTTGGGGCCATGGGGGCCAAGTGCGCGCCGCCTGTACAAAGACTTGTCGGCGCGCCTGATAGAGGCTTCTGGTGACCAGAGGGCTGGCCACTATTTCGCCCAGCGAATTAGTATCGCCATACAGCGGGGAAATACGGCCAGCCTTCTGGCCACCTTGCCCGTTGACGGCGATCTGGGCCAAATTTTTTATCTGTAAGTTTATAAGTTTTATTATGTTTGTTTTTTCTTTCTTTGTTTTTATCAATAACATTTTAATTTCAATATAATGTCACGTTTTTTTACAATTTTATTTTGACATTATTATTGATATTTAAACGAATAGGCATTTACGTGACAAAAAAAATAGTAAACTTTATTTGTATACAGGTTAAAGCGATGTAGGTAGGTATTCAACTGGCAAAATCGCTCGATCGAGGCACCTTTCAACGTTTTTGCGATACTAACAATTATCATCTGTAAAACGATGCTAATTTGTTGCGATCGGTGTACATATATGTATGTATAGGTAAGTAATATATGTACCTATATTATGAGGTGTTAACACACTTAATGCTAGTTAGAGATTATAATTTTCAGTCTCGATATACTTCATGATTAGAAACATCAGAAATGCATAACAGAGCCCTTGAGGCCTACTTGCAGAATATTTTTTTGCATTTGAAGTGAGAGTTAGAAGTCTTTACAGTGTGATTAGATGTCTGACTGTATGAGAACTGAGAGAGAGAGAAACTGTCGCCCGCGATATTTCCGGACCGATACGGCCTTCAAACCGTCAAGAAAAGAGTATACTCCCATCTTAAATGCAGGTGTCCATTGGCGACGGCAATTGCTTACCATCAAACAATTCGTCTGCTCGGTTGCCTCTTATATTGCATAAAATAGCATATCCGCAGCCTGTAAGTGCTGGCTGGACGTTGCGCGGGATGCCATGCGTGCCCATGGTCATACTCATACTAGAGGATCATGAGAGAAAAAACCCGGCCAAGTGCGAGTCGGTCTCGCGCACGAAGGTTTCCGTACCATTACGCAAAAAACGGCAAAAAAATCACCCCCAGGTCTTAAAACAATTAAATAGTTAAGTATTTTATTTTTCGTATTTGTTGTTATAGCGGCAATAAAAATACATCATCTGTGAAAATTGCAACTGTCTACCTATCACGGTTCATGAGTTACAGCCTGGTGACAGACAGACGGACACGGACAGACGGACAAACGGACAGTGGAGTCTTAAGTAATAGGGTCCCGTTTTTACTCATTGGGTACGGAACCCTGAGCAGTAGCTAAGGATACGTGATGCTAAGATGATAGACCAATACTCCACTCTCTGTAGGTGGGCGCGATCCTCTTCCAATACATTGCCGGCAAACCTCAATTACTGGACACGCAACAGCAATGTATATGCTAACTCTCGGATGCGTAACGCGTGTTCGCGCGTGAAATGCCCGTCTGTTGTCTATGGAGCTAATTAATTGCTGGTCCGCATGCCAGCTTGCTGCAAATTCGTCAATAATTGCCAATGAAGTGGCACTATTGGTATAAGATTGGGAGCGGGAATCTTTCAGAGTTGGACTGACTGCAAAAATAAGTAGGACCTAGTGAACGCAATAGTGTATCAATGAAAAAATAAATGATGGTGTGCAAAATCTGCATAGTGAAAAAGTCAAGCGAGCGAATTTTTGGTCTTTTGTGTGGTGTTGTGTGCTGTGGTAAATTCTTCACTACCACACAAAATAGAAATAAATCACTCCAGGGAAGAAGGAGAGAGGGGAGGTTATGAATTTGATTTGGATTTGTTATGGATACGATAATTGGTCAGTCTCGAAAGTGCCTTTTTTTACCAGAATCAAATCAAATTCATACAATAAGAAAACGTCTCCCATTCTTCACAGTTCGATTTTGAATATCAGCTAAAATTGTAACAAAACCTCGATAATCCGCAGATTGTTTACATATATGACGTGTCGCCCCGCCCACAAGATGGCCGACAAATTAAAGTTAATGGCTAGCCTAGGTCGGGCTAATGGACTCACCGTCTTTAGGGAAACCACTTGTGCTATCCCATTTCCCATACCAGTTTGTAGGTTGTCCAATTTACACTCTTGCCTATCTTAGCTAGAGTCTGTTCGGAAAGAGAAGAGTCGTGGGAATATATTTGGCCCCCATACATTCCACGACTCTTCAGTTTCTGCACAGACTCTAATAGTAAACCTAAAAGTCACATCCGCATTCAGATTGTGCCAGTTACGCTGTATATGCTACGAAAAAAAAAATATTTTTTGGTTGTGTTTGATTTTTCTCAAACAAATTAAAAATAGAGAGTTGGAATGGAGAGTTAAATATCAGAATGGACATTGTATAGGTAATAAATCCTTGTAAAATAAAAAATATATTTTAGAATTTTGGTAAAAAAAGAGTACTATGTACTTTTTTATAATGACAAATACGTGCGAAATGTGCATTTAAAAAATGTCGTCACTTCTGTTAAAATAAGTGGAACATTTAGCCATGTTTTATTTCCAAAATTTCATATTTTCTCTAAGCTATTAAGTATGTATTTAAAACTATTTAACGATTCCTCGAGATTAATCCAACCCAATAATTTGATTGGTGTGTTTAGAAAAAAAAATACATTATGGACAAACAAAATAAACGTTATTCCAACGAGTAAACCTAATATGTATTATATATGTGTATAATATGTATATATTATTATATTGCAGGCCATAGGTTTTAATTATTTACTTGCGTAATAATTGAACCATAGTTTACTTTTTTGTACATAGTTTTCGTTTGTCTATCATGTTTGTTTTAATTTACTCTCAATTGCTCAAAGGTTGACTGGAAGAGATCCCTTATAGGGATAAGTTCGCCTTTGTACATTATATATATTTTGTTTCATTGTAATTTAACCTGTCTTATGTACATCAAAGTGTTTACATACATACATACATACATACATAAACCTACGTTCTAAATTATTCCAGAAAAGTAGAGATTCAAAACCTCGATTCAAAGTTGACCGTGCCATAATCGACCATTAAGAACTTTTTAGTCTTATATAAGGTCATGTAATTAGGTAGTTGTTTAATTCTTGTTGTTTATTAAATTTTATAATGAAATTAGGTTACATAAATGTTTTGGAAAAATACATACCTACGTCATGCAAGACGAGCATTATTCCAAACGAAACCTACGTTCCCAAACTCAAAGTTGACCGTGCCACAATCCACTAGAATATTCCGGTAGCCCCATTTGACTCAATCACTTCTCATTGACGTGTACACGGCTCTGGTATGTCGTTTTTGCTGTAATGTAACTTTCAATGACTGCTATTCAGCATTATATACGGTTTGGACACGCGAAGCCAATAAATCAGTATTACTTGCCACCTTTCCGATTGTTCTAACTGCTGGCTGACATGAAGGCAATACTAATAAGTAACACTTGTAGAGTGATTTGCTGCTTAAGGTCCCGTACTACTTCACGAGCAGTTACTGATATTGTAATATGTTCTATAGTTCTATTGTATTGTATTATTTTAATTGTGGAATTTATATTTATTCGGCTCATAGACCTCAAATCTTTTGTTTATTGTTTATTTTGTTTATTGTTTTTGTTCTTTTCATAGCGACTGTTATAATTGCTGCACATACGGCCTTAGTTCCTTTAGTCGTTTTTAGGGTTCCGTACCCAAAGGGTAAAAATGGGATATTACTAAGACTCCACTGTCCGTCTGTCTATCTGTCACCAGGCTGTATCTCATGAACTGTGATAGCTTGACTGTTGAAATTTTCAGAGATGATGTATTTCTGTTGCCGCTATAACAACAAATATTAAAAAATATGGAGCCCTCGGTTGGTGAATCCGACTCGCACGCCCGTTTTTTTTTCTTTTTTCTTATATTCGTTTCTGAATTTTTGCATAAACAGGCCTAACTAATACTACGGCGCGTCAAAACTATTTTAAACAACTTTAGGAAAAAGTGCTCAACAATAGGCAAGCCGTTGGAAATCGAGTTCTGTGAACGCTCCGCCGTATTAAAAACAATTAGTTAAAAATGACATAATATTCTAGTATATCAATAGTATCGTAGGTACATATTATGAATTTTAAATCATTGTTTGAATCTTGAAAATGTGTTAGAAACACGTTTAATAATAAACTCGAGCGTCCGAAATCTCAAAAGACGCAAAATGGCGCTCTAAAAAGCCAAAGTCAATAGTAAATGTATGTAGCACGCTTCGTAAACGCCGTCCCGTGGTAGTCAAGGAGAATAGGTAAGTAGACCGTTTGCGGAGATCGCGACGCCTCCAGGCGCCGCTGTCAAATGTTTAAAAAGAAAAAAGAGTTTCGGCGGGAGGTGTTTTATTGTCCGTTCGCGAGGGTTGCTTTTGGTGCGTTTGATGTTGAGGTTTTTTATCGGGAAAATTTTGAAGTAAATGTGTTTGAATTATAAATTCAACAAGTTCAACAACTGATTTTTTCAGAAGCCTTTCGCACCTCAGTTTTATGAATTAAAATTAACTGTTACAAGGATTGAGAATACAGCAGATTTGCTGCAAAAAAGGCACATACCTAATTTTATTGAGTCACTCATTTTAAATTTGGTTTTATACCTAAGTATAAAATAAAAAATATTTAACAAGTCAATAAATTTAAATTTATAACAGGCATCGTACAATTTGGCTGTCTGGTTTAAAATATAGATTTAATTTGTTTGTTTTAAAAGGAAATCAAATGGCTAAATGAAACCCATCTGTCAATCATAACTAGACCAGGTACACTACAGCCACATAATCTATTGCTTTAAAGAAATGGTTCTGAGAAACTCAGCCTTCCTTTTAGGGTTCCGTATCAAGTTAGCCAGAACCCTTAGGTATAGTTTAGTCATATCCGTCTGTCGTGTACACTGTACAGCCTTTTGCTAGTATGACTGTTTTATATCGTATGAAGATACGGAACCCATCATGATGCTTGCTTGACTTGTTTTTTTTTTCTTATTAATAACTAAGCACTATATTAATAACTAAGCACTATATTAATAACTAAGCAACGGCTCCAGAATGTAGTCTGCCATCCACAGGCGTTAGCGGGAAGCGAAAAAACTCGCAATTAGTAACGTAGCTTATTCCTTGAAAGATGAATATTCATGCGCGCCGGCGCAGCCATAAGAACCGCGTAGTGACCGCTAACCTAGAAGGTCAATAAAGGTGCCGTTCGGATTGAGACTGCACCTGCGTTTTTGCTGCCGACTGCATTGCTGCCGACTGCATTGCTGCTGAATATGTCAAAAATAAGCAGCAATAATAACTTTGACATTTGTGGCAGCAATGTCGCACTGCAATAATGCAGGAGCTATGATGCCTACTGCATTACTGCAACAAATTTAGTATGTCTTTATAAAAGTCGCAATGACAAGTTTTATTTATTCTTTGCATAAATGGGTTTTTACATTACACATTCTAACATAATAAGCAACATATACACATATTATAATTAACTATACTTGTATCTTTAGGTGTTTAAATAAAAGTAAACAAACAATTTAAACATTTTCGGGTAGTTATAACATTTATTGGTTAACCAACCATATACAAAACCGCCTGGATCAGTCACTGAACGACCTGACTTTAACCTACATTATTTGATCATGTAATGTTTTCATCTACCCTCAACTGGCTTAAGGAGCCATTTGAGGGTGGATTTTGTTTACTTTTATTTAAATACCTAAAGGTACAGAGTATAAGTGCTGACGGCATTGCTACACTGCGAATGTCAAAATAAATGGCAACGGATTTATTACATTAGCGGCAGCAATGCCGCGCCGCAATACTGCACCAGCCGCTGGTGCAGTATGAACCTACACGATACCTTTAGGAAACATCGCGCCCGCGCTGAAAGGTCAATAATTATGTCAATTAAAATTATGATCAGCTATTTTATGGGAGAATTATACGGACATGAGCATTATAGTGTTAGTGCGGATAGAAAAAGTTGTGAAGAACAGAGTTATTAGTATGCCAGGTGGGAAATGTCAGATAGCGTGACAGATATACATAAAATTATGGTAAGATTGCTCATCACGACGTAGGGCTAAGATGGTCGCCTTTTTATCATCTATCACGTTCTAACAAATATGAATGTGCGAAAGTGACGCAATGACATAACAGGTAATAAAAATGCGATCATGACATTTGTGCTGTACGGATATGATGGTCGTTCTAGTCTACGTGACAGCGTGATAAAACGGTATCCGTCACTTTCAATCGCGCTCTATTAAAAAGTTCCGTACCCCAAGGGTAAAAATGGGACCCTATTACTAAGACTCCATTTTCCGTCTGTCTGTCTGTCACCAGGCTGTATCTCATGTACCGTGATAGCTAGACAGTTGAAATTTTCACAGGTGTATTTCTGTTGCCGCTATAACAACAAATAAAAAAAAGTACGGAACCCTAGGTGGGCGAGTTCGACTCGCTCTTGTCCGGTTTTTTCAATTGAATTTATAGGTTGCGGTTCCCACAGTTATCTAATAATCATTTAACGAAAACCCTTTAAATTCCATTACACTAACAGTGTAAGATTTGGCATTTGAGCCCCTAATTCCAGGGGCGGCCAATTAGGGGTTCCTACCGAGCCTTTAATTACATAGTGTGGATCCGTGGCAATTGGCGATATTTTGATAACCCTTTGATGTAAATATAATACCTTTGAATTATATTTAATTACACAAACGGGTCTACCGCGATATAATTTCATTATTTTTATCTTAAATTCCGACGTTTACTACTGACATTTGCTGGGACGTCAATCTTTCTGTGACCACAGGTGGTGCAACTCAGCTGAAACGTCGGAATTTAAGGTAAAAACAATGAAATTATATCGCGGTAGACCCGTTTGTGTAATTAAATATGTGTACAAAACGCGAGAGTTTACCTTTGAACCTTTGTTATTATACCTTTGAATTAATTTGTGATATGGGGTTTGCCTATTACAATCTCCTAGTGAGTATTATATTCTTTTTAGATAGCTAAAAATAAAAACAAACATCTTGGCAGTGAATTGGTTGACTGGTAAAGAATGCCTTAAGGCGTTTAGTTCGCCATTTGTACTTATTTTTATTGTCCAATAAAGTTTAAATAAAAATAATCATAATACTGTTTTTTTTTTTAATTATGTAAGTACTTGAATGTTCATTGTTCGAGTTTAACTTCATGGTATTTCAATGTAATTTTAAGACAAGAGTTCGATTGTATGGTGGCGTTTATATTCGTCTCACTATTAACACTAGGTACATTTTAGTTAAACTCACTTGTACTACCCAATACCCAACCCCAATACCCAACTTTTTATTAGGGTTCCGTACCCAAAGGGTAAAAACGGGACCCTATTACTAAGACTCCACTGTCCGTCTGTCTGTCTGTCTGTCACCAGGCTGTATCTCATGAACCGTGATAACTAGACAGTTGAAATTTTCACAGATGATGTATTTCTGTTGCCGCTAACAACAAATAGGTACTAAAAAGTCCGTACCTTTTAGAAACTACTATTACTAACTAACTAGGGTTCCGTAACCCTCGGTGGGCGAGGCCGACTCGCACTTGTCCGGTTTTCGTGTCAGGTACTTGTTGATAATGCTGTGCGGCTTGTGGTTTTAAGAAAACCTTTCTCACGTCAAAATTACAAATTTCACATCCAAAAACGTATTAAATATCTGAGACATCTTAATCACTTGCACTTACATTGTTACAAACACCAAAACACGAAACTGCACATCGATGGACCTTATTACAAAAGGCATAAAGGTCCACGATGTACAGTTAACAGTGTGGGCAATAAGTACCATACAGTTGCACTGTCGTGCAAAATTATAAGACAGTGAAACTTACATGCTTCTTCTACTTACACCCCTCTGCTTCTCTGCGGCGGACAAATAAAAAACCGGCCAAGTGCGAGTCGGACTCGCGCACGAAGGGTTCCGTACCATTACGCAAAAAGTGGCAAAAATCACGTTTGTTGTATGGGAGACCCACTTAAATATTTATTTTATTTTGTTGTTATAGCGGCAACAGAAATACATCAACTATGAAAATTTCACCTGCCTAATAGCTATCACGGTTCATGAGTACAGCCTGGTGACAGACAGACAGACGGACAGTGGAGTCTTAGTAATGGGTCCCGTTTTTACCCTTTGGGTACGGAGCCCTAAAAATATGCGGCTTGTGGTTTTAAAACCTTTCTTACATCAAAATTACAAATTTCATGTCCAAAAATGTATTAAATATCTCAGACATCTTAATCACTTGCACTTACATTGTTACAAACACCAAAACACGAAACTGTACATCGATGGACCTTATTACAAAAGGCATAAGGTCTACGATGAGTTAACAGTGTGGGCAATAAGTACCATACAGTTGCACTGTCGTGCAAAATTATAAGACAGTGAAACTCACATGCCTCGAGTTGAATTGATACACCCTTGGGCTTGTGCACAAATCACGCGAGGTTCGACAGGGGGAGGGGGGTCACGAAAAAATCACGATAGATCACGTTGGGGGAGGGGGGGTATAAGGAAACATCACGTGTATTTTCCTACAGTGAACGAAACTAAGAAAAAAACCTACCACATGAGTAGATACTTTTTCTCGGTTTCGTTAAACATAA
This sequence comes from Cydia splendana, assembly GCF_910591565.1. Classification (NCBI taxonomy): domain Eukaryota; kingdom Metazoa; phylum Arthropoda; class Insecta; order Lepidoptera; family Tortricidae; genus Cydia; species Cydia splendana. The sequence goes on along the minus strand of NC_085978.1, from coordinate 5,735,593 downwards.
ATCTTCACTCTGCACTTCAAAATAGCGAGTCTATTTAACGAGAATAGAAAAATAAACATTTTCTATATACAATACTATTTATCTTAAAATTAGGTCGATGAAAAAATTTCAAAAAATACACGTGAGGTTGTGTGGGGGGAGGGGGTAGCCAAAAACCTCACCAAATTTCACCAAGGGGGAGGGGGGGTCAAAAAAAGACCGAAAATACTTCGCGTGATTTGTGCACAACCCCCTTCCGATTCTCTGCGGTACTGTGGCGGACAAATAAAAAGGGATACAAAAAGTAAGCGAATTACGTCTCCGCATCGTGTATTCGACCCGCGTCTTATTGATTGGGTCCCTCGTTACAAGTGTAAACTAACCGAAAATACCTACTGGCATTTTGTTGTACTTTTGATGGATGTACTGTGTATTGTCGGCATTTTGTGTGTATTCGTTGAAAAAACTTGGAAAATGTTTTATAAAAAAATCATTTAAAATTTTCACGTTTTACAATATACTTATTCATACTTTTCAGGATAGAAAGGCTGCCACCCTTTTATGCGACATACGTTTTATAAAACAGTCGATATATTTTTTTTTCTTCATATTAACAGGGCTAGAACTAGGTGAATAATAATAGGTGTAAAGTCGACCGGGATAAATACAACTATGGGTTTATTGCGTCTATTTGAGTTATTTACAACGTGAATTACAAGAGATCTCGTCATCTAGTGATAAAAGATAGATATTTGAATATAATATACCTAACGTAAATAAATTCTAGAAATAAAATTAGACGCCATAATTCTATAATTGCATTTAGCCCGGTTAACCTTTACCAAATAAATAGTGAACCAAAACGCCAGCGAGTGTTTGATTAAAAAATAAGTGTTCCGTGAACAAAGTTTTGTACGGAACACTAAAAATCCACTGGACGCAAACCCGCTGTGCCCTAAAAGGGCCCACTGATTAACAGTCCGCCGGACGGTATCGGCCTGTCAGTTAGAACAAAATTTTGACAGTCCCGAACAACTGACAGGCCGATACCGTCCGGCGGACTGTTAATCAGGGGGCCCCCTTAAAGTTAGGCCCAGTAGCTTTTAACCCTATATAATACCTACTATATATCTAACAAAACGGATGGTACGTAATTTTAACACAAGCCTACCTGTATTTTGATGAACTCATGTCACTATTATCAATGACAATACATTTGACAGTTCACCAATGACTTTGATGCATGATGTCAATTAATTTAACCTTCAAGGTTCGGTGACATTGCGAACGTAAAATTGACAGGCAGACTTATTTCCTAAAGGCATATAAATCGAGGCAGTTGGTGGACGTATAGCTGGTCAAGCAGATCTTGTCAGTAGAAAAAGGCGCGAAATTCAAATTTTCTATGAGACGATATCCCTTCGCGCCTACATTTTTCGAATTTGCCGCCTTTTTCTACTGACAAGATCTGCTTGACCAGCTATAGTAATTATGGATGTGGTATTAAATTTAATATGCCTTTATTTAACAATCTTATCAACTAGTTTTACAAAATATAATAGAGAAACATCTTATTTCTCTCTTATCTTAAAAAGTTAAAATAAAACTATAACATAGGTACTATATTTTCGCTGTCAGACATCGGAGTCAAGATTGTCTTGCTTTCCAGCACCAGGATGTGGTATTAGAGGAAGTTAAGAAAATTTTACTTTATAATATTTTATCGTAAAACTATAGTCCAATCTACAATTATGGTTCACAGTATCAAACCGTAATTGAGTATCAAAACCCATGTTATTTTTTGTTTTGTCTAAGTACTTATTCCTCTCATCTATGAAAATATCTTCCCTTAGAACTGCGTCATTCAAATAATAGTCAAGATGACACAATCATTTTGAACCTTAGTGGGGAGATTTTGGACTATTGTTGGGAAAACTATACTCATCCTTTTCTTTTGGGTGCTAGTACCAGTGTAAGACAAAGATAGTATGATTCTCTCTGTCTATGATTGAAATGAGACATTCCTTTGACAAACTATAGCTCATTATAATCATTATGATTATCGTATCCATATTTTTTAGTAGATCTTGTCAAGCCGCCATATTTCACTCCTAGATTGACGCCGTTTACGACCTCCTTGATTACTGCGACAAGACAGTTGAATTATTTAGCTCTTCTATTATATTCAGTTATTTATTTAACCACACAGAAAAAAATACAAATGGCGGACGGCCTTACTGTCAATAGGCTCTACCTACCAGTCAACTATTGAGACAAACAGGGACATATAATACCGTTTTTTTGTAATTCCCGGTCCGCTAATCTTACGTTTTAAACATTCAAGCCGGCCGTTAGCAGCCGCTACGAAAAGTGGTCACAAATTTCATTTGTAGTCTGTCTATTTCGCACTCATAAAATGTTCATACATCCATCGATTCCCTTTTATTTAACTCTAAGCCCTGTGCACACCGGATGCGTGTGCGTAGACGTGCGCGTTGTAGTATACAGATCCTTATGGGAGACGGCACACGCTTGCGTGACGTGTGCGTGTGCGGCTCCAACATTTTAACGCAGGCGCACGTGCACGTCACGCACACGCAGCCGGTGTGCACGGGCCTTTAAGCGTAAGCATCATTCTAGGTCTGTGCTAAAATCAACTAAAATGGTGCTTTATCCATACCCACGTATTTCGTGTTGCATCATATAACGCGCTAACCAATCACAAAGTGAATTGTTGACACCAGATCTCGAGTCTTTAGATTTGAAAACGTTCCAAAATCCGTTAGTGAGTTAAATAAGAAATCAAAAATTGGTGCCCACTTACCAGAGGGCGCCGAGGGTACTCAAACTTGACTTTTGGGGTGACCGAATTCGGTATTAAGAGTCAAGAGACCGAACGATCTAAGCAGGTGTATTCAGATTTATAACACACGATCTTGTTTTGATATTATTTATCTCGCCCGTACTCTTGTAAGTATTTGTGTAAGGGACTCGTAGGGCATATCAAATCTATATAGGTTTTTTAATTCTGCATACGCCTCTAAGCGACAAGCGCGCTCGAATGGTAATTATTTTCAAAGATTAATAATTGCAAGTTGATTTTGAAGTTGATATCAATATTTGTGAGACACGTTGCATAGTTATTGATTTACTTACTTTTAGATATGAGATTTTCTTTCTATAAACAAATGAAATTAATTGCATTTATATACCGCATTGCATATATATAAAGGCTTATATACTCACCGATTTTATTCATTACCTACAATTACAAGACAGCAAATTGATGTAACTGAATAGGTATATTAAACATATGTAAAGTAAACGTACTAGTGCTCGACATGCTAATGCCCAATAGATGACACCTTGCTCTCACCTCTATTGACAATGACTTAAGTTTCAAGATGACTTGTACTGAGACCGCGTCGAGCACCTGCATGCGTTTACCTTAAATCGTTTACCTACCTACATAAGTAACTTACAAATCTTTTTAGGCACTTGTCAATTGGGTTCCTAATTTGTATTTTTTTACCGTATTCTATTTTTGTCAACATGATAATTATAAGGAACAATTAGAAAATCTTACAATAAATCATCTTCATAATGTGACTGTCATAAAAAACAGGCGCCACCCGTGACCCGGTTCACATAATTCAACTCGACCTAATAATTTATCTATAATAATTTATAAGTTATCTTCCTAACCTTAAGGTCACTTTCAAAGCTCCTTTCATGCGCCGAGAAGGAATCCTTGTATCCAGTAATCACTAAGATAATGTCCACTTAAAAAGTACTAAAATTTTAACGATTTATGCACAAGAGTAAGATAAGTTTGAGTTATAGTTGAGTTCTTCATTTGGAATGTTTGTATGGATTTTGTTTTACTGCTGCTTTTCAGGGTTCAGTACCCAAAGGGTGAAAACGGGACCCTATTACTAAGACTCCGCTGTCTGTCACCAGGCTGTAGGTAACCGTGATAGCTATACAGTTGAAAATTTCACAGATGATGTATTTGTGTTGCCGCTATAACAACAAATAGTAAAAAGTACGGAACCCTCGGTGGGCGAGTCCGACTCGCACTTGTCCGGTTTTTATGTTTATCACTATTGAAATTATGTGAGAAAAACTTTACGACTGTGGGTATACGAGAGAAATATTAATATGGTCCTTCCTTGCAAGTATGTGTGTGTGTGTGTGTGTGTGTGTCTGTCTGTTTATTTAAGCTTTTTCTGCGTGTATTGATGATGATGATTGATAAAAACCATCCTATGTCCTTTCAAAGGCCTCAAACTATCGCCATACCGAATTTCGTCTAAATCGGTTCAGCCGTTTAAGCTTGAAGATCCGAGTTAACAGATAGACAAGAAATACTTTCGCATTTATAATATTTGTAGAGATAATAAAACCTATACTCATTATAAAATATGTGTTCAAAACTAAAAGCTATTTAAAAGGGTAATTGAACCAAGATTTTTTTCTCCGATACTTCCAACTCTTCTGGCCTCGGCAAAAACTATAATTAAGTTTATGAAAACATTTGCACGGCACCTTAAGCTCCCGAGGACGTGCCTAGACTGCAGACGAGACCTAGTTTTTGTCTAGACTTCTAGAAAAACCTGGTTTAATGACAGGTTATTAAAAGCTTTACGCGTAAAATTGTTTGAAGACAATGTCAGAGATGTTTAGTTTAGGAGCGGACTTTGTGCTAACTGCAAATATCTCGACGATGACTATTTTGAATTAATTGACCGAGCTTCGCTTACGGTCTCCGTTTTAGCTTGGGGCAAAAATGATTTCGTATGTCCGGATATTCTTCTCTCATCATCATCATATCAGCCAGAGGACGTCCACTGCTGGACTAGGCCTCCCCCAAAGAGTGCCACAATGACCGGGTCTTGCGTGGTTTATTCTCCTCTACAAGTTGCAATTCTCAACGAATCTCGAGAAATTTTTAACACATCAGTTAATTATTTTTTTTCAAAATGGCGGGTATTGGGTTTGCGAGGCCTACAGCTCACAGAGCCTCTAGTTATAATCTTAATAAGTAGTAACTATATACCTACCTTTTTTCTACGGCGTTTTATTGATTTACCACCCCTCTTTCTATTACTTATATAGATTTCAAAATTGACTTTTAACTCATGGGCAAAAATATTTAGGTACCTAGTACAGGAACTGGTGAATCAATACGTGCTTATTCCTTGATGAAAAGTTTTAAGTAACTCGCTTTCTGACATAAAAACGTCTTTTCGCAAATCTACCCAGGTACCTACTATAAACTCTGGTAAACTATATTATATTACTCATGCGAGTATGTGAACGTTTACAAAAATGAAATATTCCCGGCGCGTAGTGACAGCGATTACGTTGTCCAAACGTTGGATATATGAGGCGTCGATTGAAGAGCTCCAAGATCGTGACGGGAATGCGATCCTGCGCAGCACGGACGATCATATTTGGCAATGGAGTTACGGAAAATTTTTAAAAAGTTGGAAAAGTTCTCGGTAATTTCCAGAAAATTTAATATGAATTTCAGGAGACATTCATTTTGGAAAGTGTTTTTTTTTATCTCCAATGAGAAGTTTTTGAATTTTGTCAAATATGTCAAATATGGAAAATTCACAATTATGGAACAAGGTATTTTCTACGAGCATTCGACCGCTGCGCTTTCCCTTCAAATCCATCGTCACCATATTTATTAAAAGTCATTTAAATAACAAGATCCTCTATTTCGACCGCAGAATTGTCCCCCATAAATTATTCATTTCAAAAGGAATAATTTATTATTCCATTATTCCTTCGTCAATTATTTGCCAATATTCCGCATCCTACGAAAGTGAGATAGGATCGTACTTGACAGAACATGCGACTCGAGAATTGTTGGATCGAGCTCTAGCGTTTCCTGTTGTTAATAAAATATTAATATTATGACGAAAGTGGACTACCGCCTTGTTTCATACAAACGTAGTCCCGCATTCTCCTCTCTGGATATTAACATTATATAAAATATTTTGACACGTATTGATGTAGATTGTAGGTATATATAAAATTATAAACCATAGCTATGCCCTTTGGTTTGTTTTATTTCGAATTTGTAATTATTAAGGTGGTGGAGCACTAGTAAGTGCTCGACATACTAATGCCCAACAGATGACACCCTGCTGTCATCTCTATTGACAATGACTTAAGTTTCAAGATGACATGTACTGGGACCGCGTCGAGCACCAGTACCACCACCTTATAAGAGTTAGGAGCATTCAAGAGTAGGTATGTATGCATTATGCAATTTGTTTTTCGCTCCTTACTTATGTAAGTAATAATCAAATAATAAATAATAAATAAATATAAATAAATAAATATTATAGGGACATTCTTACACAAATTGACTAAACCCCACGGTAAGCTCAAGAAGGCTTGTGTTGTGGGTACTCAGACAACGATAAATATAATATATAAATACTTAAATACATAGAAAACAACCATGACTCAGGAACAAATATCTGTATCATCATACAAATAAATGCCCTTACCAGGATTCGAACCCGGGACCATCGGCTTCATAGGCAGGGTCACTACCCACTAGGCCAGACCGGTCGTCTATATATAGTCTAATAAACTCAAACGAGGGGGCATAGCTATTGTCAATATACACCAAATTGTGTAAACATACTTACTATAAGTAATCCAGAGAGGAAAATGGGGACTATGTTTGTATGGAGAAGCGGTCGCCCCCTTTCCTCTTAACAACCTAAGAATGATACATAAATAACTAAGATTTCTCAGCTTGTAATTCTAGAAGAACTGAATTGGGTCGTCCTATAACAAAATTTATTTCTTACTTTTATTTTCTACTATGATAGTTAGTTACAGAGTTGGAAGTTTTCAAAGTCCACAATTGGGTGCTGGCCAAAATAATGTTACTTGTATCTAAGGTAAAAGTGGGATAGTTGCACCACTTTTTGATATGTCTAATTATCATGCAAAAGTAAGCTTAACTTCTTAAAAGTTTGGTTTGTAACAAATAGCTTTCGCGCCTGTGTGAAAATGTATTTTTCATTGTTATATATTTTTCTTAGGTAGTAGGTACCTAATACGTGCTAATACGTACAATGATTAGGCTGTAAAATAATTTCAAATTCTAAATTCATAGATAGTGACATTCAAGCCTGACGGATCATTCTGGGCGTATAGGATCGCAGTTATAATCTTTGAAATAAAATAAAAATCTAGTTTAGTAGTTAGTACCTCCTTATTTCAAAGTCGGTTAATATCCAATGAATCATCCAATTCACACACCTAACCTACTAAAACAAATGACATGCTAATTCTCTTTATCTTACCTCATAGAACGCCGAAACGCGTGACACGCACACCATTACGTTTTTTCTGGGTTTTTCTCACAGAAAATTAGTATTCCGGAGTGATTGCCATGATTCTATACGAGGAACGCACTGGACGAATTTCTTGAAACGGAACCGGGGTTAACCAAATTAGCAGAATGATGTCTCAAGGCTCACTTCTCGTGACGGGACGCAAATAGAATGATTTAAATTCTTTTTTTGCGTTAATAGTGGATTTATCGCGTCTGGTGTGATTTGGGGGCTGCATACTAAGTGGTTTCAGAGATGGATTGCTCATCAACGCCTGGGTCACGGCCGTGAGACCTGAATATCTTAGTGCCAACACTAAGATATTCTAAAGAAATATTCAGAGTTTTTTTAGTACACGTACTATAAGATGATACCTAAATATTTAAAAATACACCCAATATTCCTATTCCTATTTTTCCCAAAGTTATCCAAAATTTGACCTGACCTTAGATATATAAAATTGGCTTGTAAGAGTATTATGCGTTATTTGGTATATTACTTAGTCCTACGTAAGTTTAAGCTTTTGTCATAAAAAATATTAGGTACATGTGTATTATCTTACGCAACATTTAATTTAAGAATGAATTTGATATCAAAATCAACTGTCAAATAAAGTAACTAATACTTTTATAAGTAACACGGGACTAAATCGCGTAAAACTTACGTTTATTTATGGTAAAGTAACTAAGTCTTTAAAATAATTAACGAAAATTGAACGGAGCCCACCATTAACAATCCGATTACTGTATCAACCTCGTATTTTATCATCGCGTTTTATAGAAAATTCAACTTTACTAACTGTAACTTTAAATTGCTTTTCCAATAACATAAATAAGTAAGATGTCAATAAAGAGTACGGCTTCGATCACTTTTATTTGCATCGTTTAACCACACGCGATTTTGAATTATTTATTTGAGTCGGACATGCTGTTATTAAAGGCTTTATTAAACCTCGTTTCGTTATATTGATATTTGATCCGACTACTCGAACACTTTCGATACTGGTTAACACTATACTATTTGCACGTCAGTCGTGCTAATACCATCCCTTTCAGTAGCGCTGGGTCTGAACAAGCATGAAAGAGGTAGAGATATGACTTCTGTTGCCAGTTGGTATTGCGGTTAGCATAGTAATAAGCGCAAATTAATATAATGTATTGTCTTGAACTTGAACTTGAACTGAGCGACGCGAGACCTTAACCCATGCATTTTGACAAAAGTAGTTTTCTTAGTTGTTCTAACAATTTTTTTTTTATAGGACATTCTTACACAGATTGACTAAGTCCCACGGTAAGCTCAAGAAGGCTTGTGTTGAGGGTACGCAGACAACGATATTTATTATATATAAATACTTAAATACATAGAACACAACCATGACTCGGGAACAAATATCTGTTATCACACAAATAAATGCCCTTACTGGGATTCGAACCCAGGACCATCGGCTTCACAGGCAGGGTCACTACCCACTAGGCCAGACTGGTCGACAATTATATCTACAAATAGGGTGAGTCCGGGAGACTTGCCGAGTTGATAAATCATATTTAAATAATCAAATGCAATTTATGCAAATAAAAGGGTGGCTTAATTTCCAATGTAACACTCAATTATACTATTGGATTATTTCTACTCAGAATCAAGGGGACTAACGATTTAAAAAGGAAAAAAAAGTAACCGCAAAAAGGGAGTTTTGTGACGCTTTCTCACTTACATTTTGTATATGACCGCCACAAAACTGACACCCAAAATTTTTATGATTAACTGCGGACACTTATTTTCTTTGTTTCGATCAATAATCCTCGCGATTCTGAGTCATACAAACCGATACCAAAAATTGACACTTTTTTGAAAACAAAGTTAATGGTACCTACACTTTGATAAACCTAATATACGTGACAAAACTCAGTTTAAAGTTTAAGCTTAAAAATATCTACGACACATAATAATTACCCCAAACCCGCACACCACCTCAATTAGTTAAAAATCAAGCCCATTTACATTATAGCCCGTCAAATGAGACAAGTTTTTTATGCTTTAAGGTCAATTTTCCGAATCGGCAGCCATCTCGGACAAAAAACGGAGGCTGTAACTCATAAGTTCATGTCGCGACGCATTCTTCGGGGCCAGTTCGATCTTCTATATCTGCCAAATACAGGATGGATTTAGACTTCGCAATTTTGTTTCAAATTTGATGGTTGGAAAACGTTCGGAAGAACTGGCATCTTTTATGTAGACATTACAAAAGCTAACGATTTAGGTATTTAAATTTAAATATGTTTGAGACTTTATCATACAACTTGTAAGAAATAAAAGGACATGTCTATAAGAATAAAGTAAGAAAATCAAGCGTTATAGTCAGTTTTTTATTATGAATACAGAATACAGATCTTTATTGGTAAAAGCAAATTTTACGGGTCACACACACATAACCAGTGATCGTACATTTTCCAGCCTTTTTGGTGCAGCAGAGGGTGTTAAAGGAATTGGTATAGATAATTTCAACGGAAATGGTAAATTAAGGTTAATATTAACGCTAATTAATCATTAGGGTTGAAATTATTTATACCAATTCCGTTAACAACACTTCGCTGCACCAAAAATGCTGGAAAATGTACGATCACTGCACATAACACAGAAAAGACACACATAACTTTAACTCGTACTAAAAATGTTTTTACCCAACCATTCCTACTCAATAATGATGTCGGAGCTTGCACGCAGACTGTAATAGGTAGGACCTACTGAATGTAGGAATGGTTTTGCATAGTATATCTTTAGAAGAGCGTAAATTGTATGAACATAAAAAATATAGATCATATGGGAATGAATCTGTCTTTTATACTTAACAAAAGATCTTGTGAATATACAATACATTGTACAAGGTACACCTTTAAACAGTGTATCTAGAGTAACTTTATTAAAACCCCTAAATTTACCACAACGATGAGTTTAAAATCGAAACATTATGTATAAAAAATAATGGCAAATGTCTTCATAGGTACCTATCTAAAAGTCTCGTTAACTAATTAGATCCTACCTAAAGGTATTTGAGCCAAAAAAGATCAAGGATTTCACCCCCTTTATTCCAGATGATAAAATATTCAAAAAATCCAGCGCGCATCATCCTGTATCCCGGTTTCGGTGGCGCCGTCCCGAATTCTCAGGCGGTCGCGATCTCGAGATAGGGACCCTACATGTATTATGTATAACAAATGGTAGACATCCAAAATAAAACAGGAGTCGCAGTCGGCCGAATTCGTGGGGTGAGCCCACGTGGCATTCTCTGCATTTCGTCGTGGCATAGACCGCCATTTGCTTTTTATTTTTGGCTCGCGACTTACTTAGAACTGGTTTTTATTTGTTACTAGGAACTAGGCTTTTTAGGACTTATAAGGTTTTGGTCCTTAGCTTCGCGATCGAAAACTAGTTTTGAGTCTTTACTCAACTTACTTTAGAACATTTTCTACGATCTGAATTTGCGCAATTAACTGTAAGTACATACTAAATTTCCAACATTTAATTTTTTATGTAGGTACTTATGTAGTTCAAAAGCTCCCAACTATTGTCCAAAATTAAGTGAAATATATATCGGATTCGGTGTTAATATTATTACAATGTTGCAGTTCTGAGGCAAAATATTTTCATAAAAGAAAGAAAAAACTTACAACAACAAAAAGAAGACTGGTTTTGATATTTAATTACCTTATGATAGTTATGATTTTCTACCGAGCCACTGTCCCCTCCTTGACCCTATTGTTTCCTAGAGTTGAAGTATTGTATCCCATTGCTGGGCAAAGGTTTTTCCACTTCTCTGTTAAACGTACAGTTAGCTACATACTTACATAGAGAGGTGACACCCCTGCATAAATTGATACACAGTCAGCAGCAGAAGTTGCTAAGCGGGCGAGGTGTTCACAAGTACCTTGACACGCTCTTATTAACCTTAACAATAAAGTCGCGTCAAGATCATTTTGAACACCTCGCCAGCTTAGCAACTTCTGCTGCTGACTGTATGCAGGGGGGGGTCACCTCTCTCTCAGCAGCTGACTGTACCACCCGTATAAAGATAACAATAGTGTGTTGCTACCTTTACACTTGCAAACTATAGGGAATATCACGCGAAACTCTGCGTAGGAGGCGCCACTATAACTATCCGTCACAATCTGGGGGTCTACTGCGAAACAAGAAAATCGAAATTTCGTTATCTAACCTCTCCATCACTCTCGCTTATTCGAGCGATAAAGAGGCAGATAACTAAATGTCGATTTTCGCGTTTCCCGGTAGGCCCTTGTTAACAAACCGCCTTGATGCATCATTGTCATATTTTATTGTCTGTGAAAATTTGACAATAATCAGTTTAAGGCACAGTATGTATAAGTTACTCTATGGTTTACTAGAGGAGCTAGTGCTGCACTCTGGCGGCAGAACATTGCAGTAATACCCCTGCTGCGGGTTTCCAAACCGTTTCTCACTCGTAGGCGTCTTTACCGACATAAACGACATTACTGCAAACTTCAACAGGTTATAAATTGCCATAATAGCTCCTAAACATAAATATTATTGTCCTCAAACATCATATAAGTCAAAGCAATAATATCGGCAACTGAATTCCCCTTTGCAATACTTTTTCAAGCTATTCTCCTTCTTATTATGAACAGTGGAAAGCCCAGTTTTGCCTGCCGTTATTAAAATCGGTGACATACCAACTTGGGTTGCAAAATACGATCAAATTAAATATTTTTTAATCAAACTTCGAAATACAATGCCATCAATAAGAAACGTCATCAGATCGTTTTGTAAAAAATACTCAAAAGTCTCAAAAGCGGGACTTTTGATCGAACGGATGCTGCCTTAGGGTTGACAAAGAAGCTTAAAATAAATAATTATTGACATATTTAAATGTTTACAGCAGAGAAATTAAGAAACAAACGAAAGGCCGTTTACGACAATGTCAAGCTGCCAAAAAGTAGTAGAAATAGACCAGGAAAAGTCTCCAGCGCTTTTGATAGCCCACGCAGTGCAAGTGTTATTTATACGTCATAATTTCATAGAAGTTTGACGTTTAAAATAACACTTGCACTGCGTGGGCTATCAAAATCGCTGCAGACTTTTCTTGGTCTAACTGTAACACAGAGACAATTACCTACTCGTACAGTAAATGTGTACAAAGGCGAACTTATCCCCTTAAATGTTGTGTTAGATTTTATATATCGTCACAAAATATATACATATATCCGATCAGAGTATAAATATTTTTTTATGAGATGCTTTAGAATAAGGTTTATTTTGACTATGGCAAGAGGAACAGAAGTTGTTAAATTTGATTATGACTAAATAAATTAACAAAGTTAAATTAATAATATCTGGGAGACTGAGCTTTGCTCGGAAAACATATAAAAACTCAAAAATACGCGTTTTCCCAGAGATAAGACCTAGCTAGATCGATTTATCGCCCCCGAAAACTCCCATATAGCAAATTTCATCGAAATCGTTAGAGCCGTTTCCGAGATCCCCGAAATATATAAATAAACAAGAATTGTTCGTTTAAAGGTATTAGAATAATACAATTTTTAAAGCGTCGAAAAATCTGTCAACCCTATATTCAGTTGTCTCAGCCGACAAGGTGTCGATTAGTAGCCGCGACAAAAAGTCGACAGTTACATCTTGTCGCTGTCACGTCCCTGATCTGGCGATAGCGGCCGAATAATTATTCAAAACGCTAACTCGTTCGATTGAAGATGGTTTTGATAACAGTTTGGAGATTTCTGGCTACTGTGTTGTTCAAAAATACCTATGTAAAAAAGTCATTGTAGGGCATTTTCGCTTAAAAGTGTACCAATTACTTTTTTTCGAAAATCCATCAACTTTTGGGTTATTTCTACTCAGAATCACGAGGATTATCGATTTAAAAAGAAAAATAAAATTGTCGCAAAAAATGACAGTTTCACGTACATGTTGTATGGACCGTTACAAAACTGACACCCAAAATTTGTATGAAAAACTGGGGACACTTTTTTTCTTTGTCTCATTCAATAGTACTCGTGATTTTGAATCTAAATAACCCAAAAGTTAATGGTTTTTTGAAAAAAAGTAAATGGTACCATTTTTTCTGAAAACTTCCTGTAGTAGGTATTCAGTCGACGAACGGCCTCCTAGCCTAGTAGTGACCCTGCCTATAAAGCGGGAGGTCTCTGGTTTGATTCCCGGTCACGGCATTTTATTCTCAGCAAAAAAATAGCAAAGTTTCTCAAAATCTCTCGTAAATCATGGGATTCTTCAAGCAGCGGGTATAGGGTTCTCAAGGGTCGGCAACGCTTAAGTGGCTCCTGTGATGTTGCTTTATGTCCATGGGCGAAGATGACCGCTTCCCATCAGGCGGCTCGTCTGCTCTTTTGCTATCACATACCAAACGCGTAGTTTGCGTTTGGTATAGTTTAAATACCTAAATTAAGTAAAATAGCCTAAAAACAGTATATAAAAAGAGGAGCCTATTTCTGCCAACAAACTGTTATACAGTTTGGCGGAGCTTGTACCTATCATGTAAAAGTATGCTGTTCCGTGAAATAATGGTTTGTTTATTTTTTGTTTTTACATAAAAAAACAACCACTATTAACCGATTTCACTTCAAGTCAACGACTCCCCGTTTTACCTCCTCGAGAAAGGATATATACCTACACTACTAAACTGAATACAAATCGGCAATCACAGCCTTACAAATCTTATGCACCTCACGTATGGAGTTTCGTAAATCCACTAAAGGTAATCTATCAATTAGATTAATTAGAACACAAACAATTAGTCGAAATGCGGTGATACACATGCGTGTTCTATTTACGTGAGAAGTTAGTTAATTGTAAGAAGTTTGGGCGTGCGAGAATTTAGAATGTTCTGGATCAATTCTATTGATTGAAGTTTTGATGTTTCAAGAATTGTTAAATAGGGAACTTGAGAATAGGTACTGATGAACTGTATATCTAACTGTTGACATGTAAAATATTACTTTTTTTTAGGGTTCCGTACCCAAAGGGTAAAACGGGACCCTATTACTAAGATTCCGCTGCCCGTCCGTCCGTCCGTCCGTCTGTCACCAGGCTGTATCTCACGAACCGTGATAACTAGACAGTTGAAATTTTCACATATGATGTATTTCTGTTGCCGCTATAACAACAAATACTAAAAACAGAATAAAATAAAGATTTAAGTGGGGCTCCCATACAACAAACGTGATTTTTGACCGAAGTTAAGCAACGTCGGGCGGGGTCAGTACTTGGATGGGTGACCGTTTTTATTTTTTTGCCGTTTTCTGCATTATGGTACGGAACCCTTCGTGCGCGAGTCCGGTTTTTTACCAATAAACGCTATCTATCTATCTTGTATCTGACTTGACAGATACCGTAATACCACTCAACTATAATAGTTCAGCAGGCCTATTATGGATGGCTTTATCCACCTGACAAAATATTCGTCACTTTTTAACAGAGCGCGATTGAAAGTGACGGATACCGTTTTATCACGCTGTCACGTAGACAAGAACGACCATCATATCCGTACAGTACTACATCTAGGGTCCACAAATTCAATACTTAAGTATCAATATCAATATGTTCTTTTAGTTTTTGTGTGAGTTTATAATATTATAAACTCAGACAAATTCAGAAATATTTTGCCTTAGCCATCTTGGCAAAGATATTTGAGTTAATTTTGGACCATAGTCAGGTGATTTTACGGTACATTTATTCTGCATAGCTGCCTTAGTAAATAGTTGTTTATATTATGCAGATTATGCCTTTCGCTTACTTCTACTTCCCTAATGCTAATTTATTTGCACTTGAACTTCCTTGACTTTCCACTCCAATTGACTTTCCACATTTGATTGTGCTCTAATCTCTCGAAATCTCTGGTACAAGTTTTTGTACATAACTATTCCACAAATATTTTGAACTTTTATTAGGTACTTAACTACACGTTCCAAATTAAAAACAAAAAAACTGCCTCTGGATCTAAGGAGCCCAAAAAGGTTTCTCTACCAATGGTTAAAGTCCGCTTTTACCCTAATAACGAACGGGGCGAAATCCTTTTAGAAAAGTGTATTAAAAATATGGCCAAATATGGTAACATTTACAAAGTATGTAGTCGCAATGTATGTTACCACCCAACACCAAACTTGTTCGTAATACCTTACGGTACCGAAATATTTCATTTATCAGAAGCTCATCACATAGCTATACGATTATCCAATTAGACGTACGCAGCGGCGATAAGTAGGTGATATGCATCCTATTATCACCAAAAGGACGCATATCATTGGCGAGTTATTGGGGGTTATGACGGTTCGGATCTGAGGGGTTAGATAGGACAAAGGTGGCGCCGAGAGCGGGCTTACGTCACGTCTCGGCTTATCTCTAGTGTGGATACAGTGGGATCCTGAATTATGTAGAAAAAACGGAGTTATTTAAAAAATATGAGTAAGTTCTGCCTGTAACTTCGTCTGCGTGCAATGATGGTAATGATTGATAATTATGAGGGAACAAATGAACATACATATATACATACCCACATACATACCGGTCAAAATCATAACCCCTTCTTTTGCGTTGCCGTAGTCGGGTAAAACTATCCTATGTCTTTCTCCGGGTCTCAAACTACAGCGGTACCAAACTTCATCCAAATCGGTTAAAGGGTGAAGAGGTAACAGACAGACACACAGACAAGAGTTACTTTGCATTTATTTATGTTAGTAATAGTATTTAGGGACTTACGTATTGCACCGAAAATTCACATTCAGATTCAGACTACAGGGATTTTGAACACTTGATAGCTATTTAAAGCTGCCGGCGTATTATGGATGGCTTTATCCATCTTTATCCACGTGATAAAATAACTGTCACTTTTTAAAACAGTGGGATAGAAAGTGACGGACACCGTTCTATCACGCTGTCACGTAGACAAGAACGACCATAATATCCGTACTGGTGATGTTAAATAAACTGTGATAAATGTGATAGCAAACTACACAATTTTGCAAGAGTGCCATAAATTTCCAAAAATAAAAAATCGTCTCCACAGCTTCCTTGTTCCCGCTACCTCAGACCACCTTAGATAAGGATTTTTTTAAATAGCTATTTATTTTTAACCTTCTTAAATCACGTTAGGGCTATTAGGAAAGCGGTGCCTTTTACTTAACGCTGACACTTTTTAGTGTTTTTTTGTGGAGCTTTGTTTTACGACTTTGACCTTAGAGTCAGTGGTTATTGAAGATGACATAGTGTTAGGTGATCATTCTTATCTTAAGATTTTTGAGTTGTAATTTTGGTGGCACTTGCTAGTAAACGTGTTAAAGATTAACCCCCTTATTCATAAAAATTTACGGGTCTTTTAGTTAAATTATGTTTTATCCCTTTCTTACAAATATATAAGTCAAAATGACAGATAAAGATAAACGATTATTAGCTAATTAAGGTTTGTAAGCCTAAAGGGGCCCCTTTAGGCTCGAAGGTAAAACAGGGGCCACAGGTTACCAGTTCACCGGACGATATCAGCCTGTCAGTTGTTCGGAACTGTCACCTTTTACGATTAACTGACACGCTGATATCGTCCGGCGAACTGGTAATCTGTGGGCCCCTTTAGAAATTTAGATGATACTGTTTTTAGTCGAATGTCGAATTGTCGATTTTAAAACCGTAAATACACAAAGCCTCGCCAAAACATTTCCCTCCACAAATCCCTGTATTTCTACAAGCTGTTGCCGTCACAGCTCGTTCCACCATTTTATACGCTAAAAGAATTATAAAATGCAGCAGTATTGCATTCCGTGCTACTTTTGACACTCCTAAAGTGTCTGTCGCATTTTGTTCTGAGTACAGTCGGCAACAAAAGCTCAATTCTCACCTTAGTATTGTTAGAGGGCTGTTGTTGCCGGGTGTATTTTGTGAGTTAGTAGGGTAACCTAGATTTCGTGTGGAATATTTTACAGTGTTATTGGAGTACATGCAGGCTTGCAATTTTATACAATTTTTTTATATTTAGTATTAGGTTTCTACCATGGACACACAGATAGGTATATCTGTTGTGTGTAGTTGAGAGCTTAAAGTAGTTACTAGTAAGCGTTTTTGTGCATAGGCCGGCAAACTTGTACGAATAACCATTGCATTAGCTTCTATCTCATTTTTAGGGTTCCGTACCTCAAAAGGAAAAAACGGAACCCTTATATAGGATCACTCGTGCGTCTGTCTGTCCCTTTATCTCTGAAACTACTGGGGCTAAAATTTTGAAAAAATACACAAAATAGTACTTTACCTATAGATGACAGGAAAACCTATTAGAAATGTGCAGTCAAGCGTGAGTCGGACTTATGTACGGAACCCTTGGAACGCGAGTCCGACTCGCACTTGACCGGTTTTTTTTCTCTCTGGGCACGTGTCGTTTTTAATTCCGTTATTACTTTTATTAATTAGTTAGATGGTGTCCGGTAGCGGAATTTGTGGTTATCTTTATAGTCGATCGCTCTACATTACTCTACGTGGCTCTAAAATACGGTAGAGCGTAGGACGCATGAAGTTACTTGGAAGTAGAGCACTGGAAGTGACTGTTCTGGTTACAATACTTTACAATCTATACATGTTATATGTATTATTAGTAAGTAGCCTAGCTCTTAAACATAATCGATTAGTAATTCAAAAACTTTTCTTATAAAGATAAAATAATTTCTAAAATTATCGCCAAAAAGCTGTTCAGTACGGATATGATGGTCGTTCTTGTCTACGTGACAGCGTGATAAAACGGTGTCCGTCACTTTCTATCCCACGTGTTAAAAAGTGACAGTTATTTTATCACGCGGATAAAGATGGATAAAGCCATCCATAATACGCCGGCAGGATTCTAAATAGTTCAATCTATTAAAAATTAAACGAAAAGATTCTTTAATTAAGTACCTACACTGTACTTACTTTTGAGGTTTTACCTAATGTATATTACGAGTAAGTATGTAGGTACCTATCGAACTATAATGAATCTATATCAATATAAAACATTATAAGAAAACAAAAAAAAATATTTTTAAATAATATACGTTACTTAAACAAAAAAAATATGCTCGGATTAGGCATTAAAAAGTATCTAGTTCCAGGTATGTTTGACTTACTTTGACTACGGCAAGTACTTAAGTAGCAAGCACATTGTGGTCAAGTCCTACTACACAACATTTACTGGACTAGTTTATTTATTCACAAATCCTGGCTATAACTTACAATTCCTATTTCAAATTCTAACGCGTTCGAAATCAACCGTTCTCCATCTGACACACCCACGCGCCTATATCGCTGGCGACATAGGTAACACAGAAGAGAAAAGACTTAAGTAAGAACAAAGTTATATCATTCTTGAAATTAAGAGGAACGCTTAATTTAAAAACGACTTAAGGGCCTATACCACTCGTGGCTAATGGTGGTCCTAATGACAGGTCATTTTTATATGGAGTAGCTGTAGAGAATTTATGTAGAAATTGACTGGACGTTCTTGGGCTCATTCTACTCAGAATCGACAGCATTCTCCATCCCACCATTAAAAAAAGATGTCCCAAAATGTCCATTCCATTACGTCACGTTTTAGTATGAAAAAATATTTCACTTGTATGTGCGTGACGTAGTGGAATGTACAATTTTCATACAAATGTTTGGGACATTTTATTTTATCATCTGAATTGAATATGCTAGTGATTCTGAGTTGAAAGAAACCAAAAACACCGGGATCTGTGAGAATCGGGTTTTCGATATTTATTTCTGAAAACGCCCAAAAACATATTTCTTCAATTATTTTTTTTCACAAAGCCCAATAAATGAGACTTGAACTGTCATAGGGGCCTTCATTCGACAGGAGAGGTAGCGACGGTAGAGTAAATGTTATGGTAGTTAAGTTGTTTTAGTTAGGAGATTTAAAGCTTCATGCAGCTACAGGCGCCATATAAAAATGCCAGTTGTTGAAATGGAACTAAAAAACCGGTCAAGTGCGAGTCGGACTCGCGTTCCACGGGTTCCGTACACTACCCAATTTTAAACAATGTATTTATTTATGTGGAAGAACTATTTTGTGTAATTTTTTCAAAATGTTAGACCCAGTAGTTTCGGAGATAAAGGGGGGGGGGGGTCATTTTTATGCTATTTTCTTAAATTACAAAAATAATATACTTATATGAGATTCTCAGAATGAGCTCTTTCATTTGTTTTGTAACACAACACCATATAGTTTAAAAAACATATTTTTTTATTTTTCTCATTTACCCCCCAAAAGTGGCCTCCGTGTTTAAAATTCATTTGTTTACGTAAAATGTCCGTCTTTGGGTCACGAATTTACATATGTGTACCAAATTTCAACTTAATTGGTCCAGTACTTTTGGAGAAAATGGGCTGTGACAGACGGACAGACAGACAAACAGACGCACGAGTGATGCTATACGGGTTCCGTTTTTTCCTTTTGAGGTACGGAACCCTAAAAATTCATTATAATCATGACGCCATGTTGGTTCGGAAAGAATTTTAATTTGGTAGGTTAATGTTACAATTTTAACTACTTAATACACCTGTTCTGTTAACTTGGTGTATGTCGTATAGATAACGCATGTTGATTTATGTGAATAAAATGTGTTTTAATTTCGGTGAAATTAATTTCACAATCACAATTAAGGTTCTATTTAGGCTTTCGTAGTTTACAAACTTTAAAAAGTACTAACATGAGACGTAGTAAAAAACAACGGGTTGCACTCCGGAAGTGCCGACAGAAGTGAAAA
Organism: Cydia splendana; assembly: GCF_910591565.1. Lineage (NCBI taxonomy): Eukaryota > Metazoa > Arthropoda > Insecta > Lepidoptera > Tortricidae > Cydia > Cydia splendana. The sequence continues at coordinate 5,715,462 of NC_085978.1, read as the reverse complement.
CTCAATAACTAGTCCAAAATGTTTGCAGCACTATGTATAATTGACCCATCCTCCTTTCTATTGAAAAACTTTAGTTCCGAAATTGCTGGCCAGTGAACTTAAATTTGTAGCGTTAATTGTTTAAAATTCGAATAGAAATTGTAAAGTTACCTTGCAGACCTCGCATCTAAATATATTTGGTCATGATATTTTGAGTTTTATTCACCAGTACTAGAGTTCACTTTTATTAGCGATTTCATCAAGATGAGACTTTATTGAATTATTGAATTATATTGGAGTGATATAAAGTTAGAATGTAACTGTGAGATCCTCGTATTTCAGCCCGTACAAGATTAGAACATTGAGCTTCATTGCTTAATATAAAAGTCCAGTTTTAAATAATTGACCTGATTATGATACGTTATGACTAAAGTTCTTTGGTGAATAACATTGTCCGTCACACATGACATAAGTCACGCAAGCGCCCTGCGCCGCCTACATGAAACAGCCGGCTCAGGCATACATTTTCGCCGTGCGGTAGAAAGAGAGGAGAGACGCCTTCGCGTTACGCGTTACGCTGTCCCGAGTTTATCATTTTTTTCCCACCTCAAAAAGTGCTCAGCGCCGCTAAAGAAGTTTTCACTTCAAAAATGTGCCAAGTAAATTGCGAATCAGTAAAATAATCATTTTTGATTGTTGATACTGAAATGTTTAGGTATTCGCTATTCATAAATGTTTGTCAAATCTAACAAACCGTTGATAATCGTAAATAAATATAAATAAAGATAAATCCCTATGTCATTTTGACGTTTCTGTTTGTAAGAAATGACATAAATTAAGAGAGCTTTGTAAGAGGTTGCTGTTTTATGTATAAGACAAAACTAACTGATCTGCACCGTATTTGTTGTGACAAAGTGTGAAAGTGCCACAATAAACGTTTTACATATTATCATAGAAATTTGACGTTTATGCAACCACTTCCACGCGTTGTTTTTGTAAAGTCTGTTTCTGTGCAAACTGTAAGTCGGTACTGTACTGTAAGTGCATACATACATATGCACTGTAATCCATAATCACTTATATTATACTTTACTGAAACTACGGATTACTGTTCTGCAACCAAACGTATTACTTACATACACTAGATGTGACAATCACTTAATACCCGCTAATTCATACAAACAATCATCAATTCAGTTTTGCAAGCCGGTGTGAACCACGTTCGACGCCTCTCTGTCGCACTTGTAAGTTCGTACGTAAGTGTGACAGGGAGGCAACACGTCAACACTAGGTCCTCAGTTTTGCAAGCCGGTGTGAACACTATGGCCTCTGCTCTTACACTTCAATTAAAGTGTTATTAGCAAAATGGCCGGTCATTTTTAGTGTCCACAATTGTTTTGTCCGTATCAATCTAAAATGAACCTTATCTATTGAGTGCCAAAGTCTATTTTCAGTTAAACTGCTGCGGAAAACAGCGATTGTGATTCATTGTTCAAAAATATACTTTAGCTCTGTGTTTTAAGGTTTAATTTTCAGTGTGCTGCTCGAATGAAAAGTTCAAGTAAAAATGCAATGTTACATTGTGGTATGAAGGTTCTAAATCGTGTGTTTCTTAATAAAGTACATAGTATTCGGTAGGTATAGAAGTGGCAACCAGTCATATAATTACAAAGACGTTTAGCTGTTGTTTGAATACATAAATATAAACGCAATTGTATCGTCACTTTGTAACGTAATTTTTTCTTATTATAGCAAATGTGTTATGATCCTTTTTGTAACCGTTCATTTAATTGATGTACTACTTTAACACATATCTACAATGAATTTACAGATGTAGTGCGTAATTGTTTTCCATCGTATTTTCTCGGAAACGTTCGTTTTTGTCATGCCATTTCAGTCAACCTCAATACTTTTTGTACCCAGACTGACTGAAATAGCAAGCACGTTCGTACGTTTCCGTGAAAATACGAAGGAAAATAATTATGCACAGAGTCTGTAAAAGATTGCCCGTCTAATATCAAAAGTGCGACCAAACTCGGAATGATGTCTTGTCATTGGAAGTATTGAATTCAGGATATTGTATGTGATTGTGTAAATTATTCCAAGATAATAATCACTAACCGTAATACCTGTTCTGTCGCACTTGTAAATTCGTACTAATAACAAGGAAACGCACTAGGTCTTGAGTAAACGATTTATTCTTGGACTGAGTATACGACAATGCATAGACCGACGCTACCGTCCTTTCCGCGGGAATCCATCTTGACAGAGAGTGTGGGGATGACAGCTACGCTGTCAATACGCTGTCAGTTAGGGCACGTTCAAAACCCCGCTAACAGTACGTAAATGTGACAGGGAGGCAACACGTCGAACGTGGTTCGCGGACTTCACGGTAGGCCCTCTGAACACAGCTTTTACCACAAGAAGAATAAAATATATACTTAGTTCATTTAAAAATCAATCAATCTACTACTTAAGCAATAGGCAATAAGTCGAGTAAAACCTGCTAATCGTTTAAATCTAAACCCTAAGGTATTAGTACGGATTCTAACGTGTAAAAATCTAGATTGGTGAGTTCAATACGCTTGCAAGCTAGGCGTGTACTAGGTATGCTAGGTATAGAGATTCGTGTGAAAGGCGAGCCGTGTCGATGACTGACGCCCGGTGGCGTGGAGTTAACTGGCGGTTACAATCAGCGTTAATTAATGACTTCTGACTATGAAATCGCTTTAAAAAAAGTCCTAACAAAATTCTAGAAAAAACGAGACATTGTTATTATATTGCTATTTGCTAATTTTGTATGATCTTACAACTCGTTTGAACAATGAGTTGTCTAGTTCTATACGTTTGGTGATATGCTTCCTCTTTTTCCGTTGGGGCAAAACAGTTTTCACCAATTGGTCCAACAATGTACCTATTTAATAGAGTTTATTTTGGCGAAGTTACATAAGAATTTAATCAAATTCTAGTAAGATTATTTTTTGATGTTGCTAACAAATTAATGTAAATAGCAAACAAATAAAAATAAACAACATGTGTACTACACTAAACTATTCAATATTTGCTCAAGTTCTACACATGTCTGCTTAACCTTATAACAGGCATAAGGGTGTCTGAAATTATGCCCTTTAATTGAAACCTATCACTTTGCAATAAAGTTCAAAATCATAATGATAGGAAATATATTCCCTCCGCCTTAAGGCTTGAGACAATAATTCTTCTATCTAAAGGGGCCCACTGATTAATAGTCCGCCGGACGGTATCGGCCTGTCAGTTAGAACAAAATTTTGACAGTTCCGAACAACTGACAGGCCGATACCGTCCGGCGGACTGTTAATCAGTGGGGCCCTTAACCGTCGTTTAAGAACTGTACAACCGGGCGCTACCCGCCGAAGCCGCAAGAATGCGTCACCGCGAGCAGATGCGCCCCTCCCCCCTTTAATCACCCCCGTCGCTTAGCGAATTACCTCCTTGACCCCCCCAATTAAGACCCAATTGGTGACACTACACTTAGGATAGTTTTTTAAGATCGTTAACTGTCTAGTTGTGAAAAAGGGATGCTTTAATTTTTTTTTTAGTTATTTGTGATAATTAAGACCCAAGACGTGGCCCTCTCGCACTTTGTACACGTACAGTCAGCGGCAATATTTGCAGAAACAACGCGTCAAAAGTATCTTAAACCCTGGAATAAGACAAATCTCTACAGTTTTCTGTCCAAAGTATCTGTTACAGTCTAATTGTTTTACATACAGGGTGGCCAAAAAATAAGTGCATTCCCTTTGCCAGGGACGTTTTGGGATTATACTGAGCAACTTTTACTATGGGATCAACCGCGATAAAAAAATTTGGCTGTTTCATACATTTTGCCTGGTCCATTTTCTATAAACAATAATAATTTCAGCCTATATACGTCCCACTGCTGGGCACAGGCCTCCTCTCATGCGCGAGAGGGCATGGGTATAGTATTTTTTGGCCAACCTGTATAGAGAGATATCCGTTTTTGTTACGCTATTAGAGATATATTATATTATTATTATACATAGATACTTTTGACACCAACCAACTTACTAAAGACATTAAACTTTGTGCTTCAACTAGAAATATAGCTCCCATTAAACAGTAAGAATTCTTCAGAAGATTCCGCAAACCGAACAAATAAATTAAGCACTGACTCAAGCTAAAATGTTTCTTCTTTTTGCATAAAATGAACTTATCCAGGTTTTATGGTACTTTATAAAAGTATACCACATAGCAAAAGACGATGATTCTCAGTCGTATTAGCATGAGTTGCGTTTTCGCGCGCGACTCCATACATCTAGCGCGACTTCAAGTATATGGACTCGCGCGCGAGAACGCAACTTATGCTAGACCGCCTGATGTGTCTTTGTACTTAGTTGCGATAAAAAATGTTCACTTTTTCCCGATCATTAATCCTGCACGGATATTATGGTCGTGTATGGCTACGTGACAGCGTGATAAAAACTGTGTCTCTTTCAATCACGCGGTGTTAAAAAGTGACACTTATTTTATCACGTGGTGGATAAAGCCATCCATAATTCGCCTGCTGAAGCCTATTTAGGACCTCAAATACTACCTATAAATAATTCTAAAACGAGATGTTAACTTTAGTCGATAAATCTAATAGGTATAACCTGTCAAAGTGACTGTTCATTCAGTAAATAAAGTTAATTACCAGCAATAATCATACCCAGGCAAAACAATCGCATCTAAAGACGATACTTAATCAGACCACTCTTTGTTGTCAGTCAGATATATCGGAGCGGTAGAGGTGCTCAAAAATGTCTGAACACGCACTCTAACGACTTGACAATAGAGGCGTGTTCAGATATTTGTGAGCACCTCGGTCGCTACGGTATATCTGATCGCGACTGTATATCATAGAATCATTACCTACTTATTTCTTGACCAACATCTTATGATTCTTAAAGCAATTTGTACCTTCTAGCCTAGATCGCAAAGTCGCTATTGGAATGGAAATTTCTAATGCAAATCGGCTTAAATATTTCCAAACAGATACCTACGATAGGTCCTTCTCTACAATACAAAATAGTCTTTATCACTTATCACTTATAACTGTTTTATATGAGACCTTCTTCTTCTGAGCTGATAGTGTTATCAAGTAGTTAAAGTCCTGACAAAGGCGCCTTCAGTTTGAACGATTTGTGAAGCAAGCTCTGTCTTCTGATTGATGCCTTGTATTCTGTACAATTTATGAATTTTATGATATGTACATACGGAGCAGAACACTGCGCTGCATTCAGCGCGTTCACGCGATCAAAAAGCTTGTGTATCATTGTTAAGCAATTATGTGATTTAACTAAAATATCTGGGAGACCGAGCTTTGCTCGGAAAACACATAAAAACTAAAAAAATGCGCGTTTTCCCAGAGATAAGACCTAGCTAGATCGAATTTTCGCCCCCGAAAACCCCCATATAGCAAATTTCATCGAAATCTTTAGAGCCGTTTCCGAGATCCCCGAAATATATATATGTATAAATAAATAAATATACAAGAATTGCTCGTTTAAAGGTATAAGATAAAAAAAAACACCCATAAGAGCGTTTTCACTTTATCCAATCCGATATCGGATGTCGGATGACCTTTGAAGAAAAACAGCTGCTAGAAAGTGCCCTATGGCAACAAGTCCTTTATATTTTTGTATTAACGCTTTCTTTTGAACAAACCACAAACAATAATTAAATGTATAAAAAATATAAAAAGGAACTTTTTGCTTGTTTGTAATCGTTTCCGACATCCAATAACAGACGGTCTAGCATGAGTTCCTTCTCGCGCGGGACTCCATACATCAAGCGCGACTTCATGTATGGACTCGCGCGCGAGAACGCATCTTATGCTAGACCACAACAACGTATGCTAGACAATGTGAAAACGCTCTAAGAAGTCTAAGGCGTAGAACACAAGGTAATGCGTTTTCGCACGGTTTACTGACTCTGCGTGATGTATGTACCGGTGCGTGTGTAAACAGGTCGAGCGATTTGCCTACAACGCAGTCAGAAACGATAATGTGAGGCGACTATACAGCTCTATTCCCATCGGCTTACTAAAGCTCTATTTTCCTAGGATAGCGCTGCCGTCATTTAGCGGCCGTCTCCATACAAAATTATACGGCTAACTATGGATGGTGTAATATTTTGTATGGAGACGGCCGCTATATGACGGCACCGCTATCCTAGGAAACCAGAGCTTGAAGGATATGTTTAAAAATCTGTTTGCCATATCGTCTCTCATAGAAAGGTACGACTGCATATTGCTGTCTATTTATATTCTGTGTAGGTACACTGACGTAATCAAAAGGTAGACTAGTCAAACGATGTAAAATACTAATGGTCGTATATTGTAGTACAAATAAAGTACCTATGCAAGTAGAAACTTAAATATAACACGTGTCGTCCAATGTCAAAAAGCCCCTACACGCCTGACATTTACATGCAACCCGTTCACATGTCAGGTATCAACTTAAGTTGGCATATGTCATGTCGATGTATTAATTTATCATCTTATTCATGTTACAGTGACACCTTGCGGTTGTGGCTTGATACGTTAACTACGAACAGACGTATGTTTGTTAAGATTTGACTGTACATAGACTCTTTATTTGGCACAGTGTTTCAATGTTAACCACGGACGCAGTAAGGCTTGTATTGGCGCAGTTTTATAGCAAATAAACAATAGGAGAACAATTGAAACGGGTAACTTGCTATGAAAAATGAGTGTAATAAAGGAAATACATACTTGTCAGTTAGACATTAAGGCCGCAAAGCATACAAAATATGTTATCCGTCTTTAAGATCTCTTGCAAAAAGCATTAAATAGAGTGACAAAAAAGTTCTTCTGTAAACAATGTCATAAACACATAAAATAATAAGTCACTATTTATTGTTAGGTATCGAGATATTCTCACGCGTTTGATTTAAATACAATAAAAAACCTAATTTAAATCATCACGGTGGTAACCAGAATTTCAAGCTAATAAAAACAAATTCGGATTGTGCTAATGTTATACAAATAAATCGGCTTTTATAGGCATCTATAAAAGCTACACTAATGGCATTATAAAAGCATAAAACGCGTAAAAATCATTGACGCCTAGTCGCTTTGAATTCGAGATGGGATGTCGATGACCTGTCAACAGAAGGCTTAAGGCAAATAGATTTTTCACCACACCAGCTCGGAAAGGCTTACTTTGCACTTCAAAAACTGATAGCAAAGTTGCATTTTATTCACATGTGAGGCAAAGTAATCAAATGCAAATTTTGAGTTGTTTTCTTATGTTTGCTGGTAGAATTGACTTTTAAATGATGATTTTGGATGATAAATATTTAATAACTTTCATTTTAGATTTGATTTGGTTTGATTTTGTTTGATATTTTACATTTAATATTTGCTTCGGGTTGGTGTGGTGAAAAATTTTGTGTTTCACTCCGGGGCAAATTTTGTTTAACCCTCGTGCTTTGAAACCCTCGCAACGCTCAAGATTCCATTTATCGGACCACTCGCTATGCTCGTGGTTCAATTTTGGAATCTTTCGCTTGCTCGGATATCAATATTAGCACGAGTGCGGTTAATGCGGTTAAACAACAACTTTGCCCCCTTGTAAAACAAATAACTATTAACAGGGTTTATATCGTTACCTACTTAAATACTTAATTACTTACCAATGTTATGCACGTTAACCTAAATCTTAATAAATCAGAATTCTTATTGTGTAATATTAATTTGCTTCCATATATAGGTTTTTATTAAATCTTTTACTTTACTTATACATAACAATTCAGGTGCTACAGATAGGCAAACAATGTTTTTTTTCAGTAAATGACAGAAAAGATAATATTTTGTAGTAAAAAACATAATTATGTTGGCAATTAAATCCTTTGCCTTCAACGCGTTGTAGCTAATAAACTGAAAGTTAATTTTGATAAAAAAAACTAGCTTGTCTCAAAAAGTTGCATATGGTTGCCGAGAACAAAATGAATAAATATGATAATTCGCTATTTATAATATATTTATGTATATTATACAATAAAGTTTAATTAAATAAATAAACGCAGATTCAACTTTTTAAGTGCCATTTTTACACAAGGTCTTGAGCCTTAAGGCTCATTAGGCATCTTATTTATGGCGCCTACGTGACGACGGACGGTCGCTGATGGATGTCGTGTCTCGAAGTACGGGCAAGGCATACAAAACTGTTTGTTGACTTAAGTTAGATGACGTGATAAATAGACAGGGTCTAAACTTGGTGTTTTTGCTACGATTCTGATAGCAAGGGATTTTAAATGCTCGCAGGATCCTAAATTATCGTTTCTGGTCTTAAAACGGAATTATAGTAGATTACGAAAATAGTGACGATCAAGGAACCTGTTAGTACCTAGTGTTGAAGTTCTATCTTGCTTACGTGACACACACGCAAATGCTTATACATTATGAATGTCAAAGCAATCCTTCGTCACTCCAACAGATATAGGTCTTGTTATTCAGTAGGAGTGTACCTACACTATGCATATGATTTCACGGATGAACTAATGATAAGATAACAATAAATGTAATCGTCAGTTGTCGCTAAAAACTATTGAGCAAATCATACACAACTCAGTCTAAGTAAACAAACAAATGGTTCTACAAATGATGCTTAACTAACTAAATATGTAGCAATTAATATCGTGTAAGCAAGAGTAAGTGGCATAACCTCGTGCCTTGTGCAACGCCCGATGACATGACAGATTGCACTCTCGCACGTTTCTGGCGCAGAAAGCAGTTGATTTTGCATTTACACGAGACAGTTTACATAGCTGATGCTTCTTGGGCATGTTTTTCAAGTTTCTGTGTCATTTGAAGGTTATAGTCACTTGACTTGCCTATCAAACGCATTCAACTGCATGTATTTTCGTTTTAAAATAAAAATTCAAATGTGGCGCGAGACTGGTAAAAAAATAACAGGCCAAAACTAAATTGTAAGTCCAGTAACCTACAAATAATGGCTTCTTCCTTCATTTGCAATATCACACATCACTCAGAAATGAATCAACGAGCAACAAGGGTTTTTTTTAAATACTGTGTAATAAGTAAGTGTGTAAGTGTGTAATTAGAATAAGTGTGTACTTACCGCAGAAGTAAATTTTGTATCAATATTCACGTAGGAACTTCTTTCTTCCCAATATTTAACCACAACACATTGGCTCAAAGCATCGATTCTACAGGGACCATTTCCGATTTACAGACAAATGTTCCCTCAAATGAAGTTCCGCGTATCCGGATTGGACGCAAAGGCCAAATACATCCTCCTGTTGGACATCGTCGCCGCTGACGACTACAGATATAAGTTCCACAACAGGTAGCTTGCCTGGTCATCCATTGCCTGTACCATCACGACTTCACCCCGCCGACCAAACAACGCCACCGAGAACCTGGCGTTGCTACACCAGATTCTCGGAGCTATTTGACATTCACGTCGATTGAAGACTTACAAACACTTTGTTAGCTTAGCTTCTGGTCCCCACGCTACACTTAATCACCGTTCTTTAATTGCGGACAAACTATTTGATACGAAGCACGCTTAATTTTAAGGGCAACGACATGTCGGACAAGTGTACGATCCAAATCGCCCGACGATTAAGGATTCAACTCGCATCAGATGGGTAATATCATTAAAATATCTTTGTCTCAAACACCGCGGCGGTGGAGTAAAAAGCGAACCGGCCGACACCAGAGGTGAGAAATACCGACGCGACTCGTTGTGTTCTACTAAATTAAATCGAAATTGGAACTAAATGCGGCGACAATCTGGTCGGGAGATCTCGTTAGGAAAAAAATAGAGATCAACCTTCCGGGTCAGCTACGTGAGGATGCAACTGCGGACGTGTACCGAAGCGCCGGAGATCGATAATTATCGTAAATGATCGTGTACATTGTTTAATTCCCGATGACAAGAGGCGATAAGAACGACTCGTCCGCTTTACGTCAGTCCGATCGACGGCCAATATCAAAACCACCGACACGCGGGTTTGGCAAGTCGAGATTTGGCCGATAAACTCAGATTTAATATCCGTTAATTAATACGACCCGGGCATTCCGGCCGAATATGCGACTGTGATTCAGCCATAAAACGGTATCGAAGCCGACAAAAGCCTCCAGCTGCCTAACTCTGCTAATACGGTCATAAATTACTCGAAATCTGTGAGACTCATCGATTAACTCGCCATTACCATCGGGCCGTTCGTTTCCGAACTCCGTTCGATATGTCAGGGGACAAGTTTTTTGCTAGACGGTGTTTGGAAGGCGTGTTTTGAGTTACTGGGTTTTCGTTTAACACTGCATTTACTCACGTCTGGTGGTCACGATGTTGCGCGACGGCATAAAATCGCACAATGGGCGCGTACCTCGCCATTTTTGGTCGTCTGTGGCGGAAACACGGCCTTTTTGTCTGTAGCGAATACTCGGTAACACCTCATTGCGCCGCGCCGCTGATTAGAGCTCGCATTGATTCGTGAAAACTCCAAATATAGGACGAATTGCGCTTTGTTCTTCACCTTTTAACCTTCTCAGCTTAACTAGAGTGCAAACCTTATAGGATACTTGGTTACAATGCAGCGTAATTAGGACGGGTGAGACCATAAGCTAAGGCAGTCGTTTCTCGCCACTAAAAGGACGTAAAAAGTGAAACTAGTCCGGCGGCATGTCACACAATCGACGTGATGTCAAATCGTTGTCGCAAAGAATGAGTCCCAATCCATGTTTTTCTCTCGTATTGCTTGCAGACGTATGTTTCCTGCCTACAAAGTTCGCGTTTCTGGTCTTGATAAAAAAGCAAAGTACATTTTGCTAATGGACATCGTAGCTGCCGACGATTGCAGATACAAATTCCACAACAGGTATAAATAAACTGAAGGAATTAAATTAAAATAAGAGTTTACTGGTAGCGATTGTGTCGGGAGCCGCTTAACGGTCGGTAGCTGATCTTATTTTAATGTAATTCGTAATATTGAAAACAAAAGGCAAGAAGCATGCGTATTTATGTACTGATGTGAACCGATAGGGGATCTGCGCTTTGCTAAACATTATGTCCCTTTCCTTAGCCCGCGGCTCCGAGGGAGAACCTTCCAAAAATCGCTCATTGATTCTTAAATAAGGTAGCCCATTAAGCCAAAGGAAGTTCGCGCTTGAAGCTCTACGCACCCCAATTCTGACCCTTATCTTCTTAAGAATTACTCTCCATTCAGTTATTTGCTGCTTCACACCGCAACTTGCTTTGGTTTTGTACATTTTTTTGTTCCGCAGATCTCTTTTCACTCACATTAGGTTTCATGCATTGTTTATTGTTATACCATTATACTTAGTTAGTTGCTTGTTTATTGCCATTTAATAACCGCATTATGGGGGTTCTTAGAGCACATTGCGTGTCAATTATGCAGTTGCTTTCATTAATAAAATAAAAACTTGTCCATGCATGCGGTGTTGGCCGTTTTTTCGCTAGTATCGATTTTCATGCTTCAATACATGCATAGAATTAACGTTAGCTTTTAATTTAGTTGAAATGTAAACTATAATTATAACCGACCACCTGTCTTGAGCATGCTCATAAATAGTTCCCTCATAAAGTATTTAATTAAAACAACTTGTTTAATCGCGTTTAGAAATCTGTCAGTTTTACATTAGGTATAAAAAGCTGTAGTTTCAAATTTCATAAACGTCTTACTCACGTACTTTAATTTCATTTGTCTCTTTCTTTGCTTTGGCTTTGAATTTCCTCAATCAGACTTCTGTTTATAAATAAGGGGGGTTAAGGGTCCTCTCCCTCACTAACTAAGGGGGTTCTGTATCTTCTCTCTCTGTTCCCGGAGCCGATGGATGGTCGCCGGCAAGGCGGACCCCGAGATGCCGAAGAGGATGTACATCCACCCGGACTCGCCGTCGACGGGAGAGCAATGGATGCAGAAGGTGGTCTCCTTCCACAAGCTGAAGCTGACCAACAACATTAGTGACAAACACGGATTCGTGAGTACCGACTTTTCTTTGAGGTTTTGGTGTTGGTGATATTCTTTTTAGCAATCGAATTTTTATATTTTTTTAAATATTTTTGGTTAAGGCAAAGATAAAAGCACATTGGAATTATCATATAATCTATGAAAATTAATAAAATCGATACAGATGGGAATCTCAACATATTAGAACTGCACAAGGATTCAGGAAGGGAAAGTCAGTTCCGATTTAAAACATGAAAAGTCTACATATTGTATTCAGATTCGTGTCTGCAGAGCCCTGTTTCACCAGATTATCCAAAATGCCTTACTTATACATTATACTTATAAACTAAACACATCCTCATATTAATTTCCCCGGTGTGTCTCTTCGAAACACCCCGGCGTCCACTCTAAATTCCATAAAACCTCGTAAAAAGATATTTAATTTTGTGTGCCAAGGAAAAATTTTCACGCACCGTTCTGACGCCAATCAAAGAGTAAAAATTTATCGGGGTGACAGATGCGAACATAAAGTCACGTGATCATTTCCATACATTATTAAAGCTATTGCCGTATACCATAAACGATTCTCACTTAGTTAAGCCTCTTGATGTAATGATAAGACCGAAGATGAGTTAAGGTTATCTAAGTGTTGATTTTTATCTTTGCCTGTAGGTACTTCAATTATGTGGTCCATGTAATCCACAACCCATAAAGATTACGCCAACACCAAAACCCCCGCTTTTGTATTGTGTAACGCATTGTCATTGCTGTTCCGATCGACAAAACCTCGAGATTCCAAATAATGGGGCTCATGTCAAAACTGCAAAAAACGTCCCAAAAAGTAGCAGTCGAGTCGGAGCAAAAAGTTTATAATGTGGGTGATATTATAATTAAAAAGAGGTTCGTGGGTAGGACCCCTGTCGACGGCCAGCGGGGGAGCATTGTGCCTTTTACGGTTATTATGGCTATTTACTTTGGGCACCCATCAACTCGAGTCTTTGCTTCAATGCCGATAGATCGGCGCTTTCAACGGCGCCGTTACAAATTGGGAGTTTTAGACTACTACTTTTAATCTTTTTTTTTGTTTGCGTTGAAGTTTATCGTATGTTGAGGGTTCCAATACAGTGGAAAAATCATTTGAACGTCACCACAATAACTTATTCTAATTTATAATATATTTTTGATAAGATACAGGCTTGCTCGAGACGGTTATGGACCTTTTTCAAGCTGAACAAATCATATCACCGTCCACTATTAAGTTCGAAATCGATTATTTATCTCCTTGAACGTTGTCCAAGTACATTTTGAAGTCGGACACAAAATTTCAAGCACGTACGCCCGTAATTAAAGTCCAAAAACTTAATTAGAAGTCCGCGGCCCACCCGAGAACCCATGCCGATTGGCTATAACGAAAAAACGCAAAGCCCAGCTTCGATTTCAAAAACGCTACTGAAGAAAGCGGCCCTTTAAACATAATACACTTGAGCGCATTTACACGACCGCGATCCAATCATAGATAAGGCGATTGTTTTTTACTTTTTTCCGATGCGCGTTTGTTTCTTTTTTTATTTCTTTCGTGTCAGGTCTTTTGTCTTTGACGAGGGGTAATTGAAATAACGACGTCGCCGCGAGGTATGCGTAGAATTTTGACAACAGCTGACTTGGTACAGGGCGATGCGTTTTTATTTAAAAATTCAGTGGGTTATTAATTTTTATGTCTTCCGATAGCATTTACTATGATGTGGTAATAGCAGATGTTTGTTGGCTGTGCAAGTTTAATTACTGCATTTGATGCTATTTTCACAATAGTCCTCGACGATAATAAATTTAAAAATCGTACTATTGCTTAACTTTTATATTAGCGTTGCTACTGAATCTTCGTCTGCATATGAAATCACTATTAGTACCTATCATATTTATCACCAAACTACATGATTTATGAAAAAACAAGACAACGTTAAGTGAATAGAAATTGTAGAAAATTATTAAGGGCGCCACTTCCTGCGTAACTGTCACATTTTTGACGTAAAATGCTTAAACATGGTACAGGTAATTACAACACACTATCTAAACTTAAGCATTGTTGATTAAGTTTAGATATTGTGTTGTAATAACCTGAATAAAAAACAAAAAACAATTTAGTGAGTGGAAATATTTCAGTTCCATTTTACTTAATTTCTACTATTTTATGTCGCACTATAAAAAAACTTTGATAGGCGTTTTTAAACGGCTCGGCTGTCGACTAATTTTGTATCATAGGCGTACCGTGACAATATGTGATAACGATAAAGACCTTAGCGGCAACGAATAGCTGTATCTAACGATTAAAGTATTAGTTTTGATTACTTAATCAAGCCCTTTGAATAATTGATATGACTTGAGCTCTATTAGTACGTCAAGTTGCGTAACCTTCGGACTGTTTTGTTTTTGTCTGCGTTTTGTAAGTACCTTACTTACATTGTGTGTTGTAGAAATTTTCAATACAAATGACGATGTTTAAAATTTTTAGTAGGAAAGTACTTAAAGTACGTAAATTTGTATGTACATACAAATTGACCCATATCATATCAAACGGTGAAAATCTTGTTAGATTAAGTTAGATATTCAATATATTCATGCAGCGGCTTTTATACCCTGCATCATTACATTACTCGAGGGCTGCGCGGTCAAACCCGATAAATCAAGATATTTTTTTATTCAAATAAGAAACTCCATGTCACATAACATACCTATAGGTCGTTCTAATTTCAAAAACACTTATGCTCGAGTTACTCGTATCGGGTTTGACCACTCACCCCTCATACCTACTGATATCATGCATTTGACAAAGTGTGCCGTTGTTTTGTCATCTTTTTTGTCGTCTATCAAAATTATATTATGATAACAGAGAAACAGTGCTAGTCCTACTTATTAAACTAAATAAATAGTTATTTTTTAGCTGACCTATTCATTATAATTTAATTATGTACATACTTATCTATGCACGAGGGTTCAGATTTCGCTTTATCTAATCTGCCTGCGTTTTAATCAAAGTGTATTTCAAGAAAACAAAATAAGGTATTTAATCAGAGAACGAAGTAAATAATCCTCAAGTATAAATCAACCTTTTAGTTTAATTTTACAACGCGCATAAAATCCGCATCTAATTAGGGTTCAATGCAGAAACTATAAAAAGCTGACAATCCCAAATCAATCTGTGCGTTAGAGACTTTAGACTTTAATTATCGGGTCTATACCAACCTCACCCCTAACAGTGCTGCGACGTGTTAATTCAACAATTTATTCTGCAAATAGGCTTGTAGAGGGCTATTTTAAAAGTCTGTAAAACGTTTACATTGAGTCATATAGTGGCATGAAAAATACAGCAAATTCCTGGGTAAACATTTCATTATAATAATCTTAACACATTCACTGCCCCCGACGCACATTTGCGTCCACCGTCATACAAGTTTGTTCCTAGGCCACGCCCCCTGGCAGTGAATGCGTTAACAATAAATCAACTATGTACTACCTACAAAAAAACAGAGACGCATAGACGCGTAGTCTCGCGTAGTCGCGTGTGATTATTGTCTAATAGGTAAGTACCTACATAAAATTTGGAGATGTAAAAAGTTCCCAAGGGTGTTAATATTTTACTAACACTAGTAAGATTTGGAGGTTTAGAGACTCTCCAAGCGTCAAAATGAAATATATATGAAATAAATGTTTCGCGTCAGAAAACCAATGAAATCTGCACGCCATCAATCGCAGTTTTAACGCAATTCGGCTATGTGAGCACTTAGGTTACGTTTTTCGTGTACACAACAGTAGAATAAAGAAATCTATATACTCGTCCATCTACTAGTAAAAAAAAAGAAAACGACAGTGGCCTTTTCCAAAACTATAGGTATCTAGCCAGACCCCATCTGGTCTGTGTAGACCCGACTCAGTATTTACAGCGGCGCAGGAGTTTATGGACATGTTAATGGCGGATCGGCGTGTCTGTCGCCAAAGCGTTTATTAGCGTCCGTGTGGACTCGCGTTTATTAGCGGCGGTGTGGACTCGCCTTTATGCGGCTGTAAATTTTACGTGTGCCTTTGTTTATACTGCGGTTCTCGATGAAACTACGTTGCTTATATCTTAACTCATGTATATTTTTGCCTTGTTTGCTATATTGTTCTGCGGTATCGGTACCATGGTCGCGTTTTTATCACCTTTCATGTCATGCGTCACTCTCGCACTTACATACTTGTTAGAACATGACAGGCATGGTGACAAATGATAAACAGCCGGCCATCTTAGCCCTTCTGGATTTATTTTGTTTTATTCGAAGGAAAGAGAGGTACAGTCTAGTTCATAAGTATGTAGAGCCGTGGCAAAATGCCGGGACAACGCGAGGAAGAAGAAGAAATATGTAGAGTCAGTTTTGGCAAGCCACAAAGTGAGTAGTGCCACCATAGACATCAAATTCCTGAAAATGTGACGTTCACGTGGCGTTTGTCACTGCAAAGTTGGCGAAAATGAAGTTAGCTCGAAGCCTTAGACGAAGCGGAATTGAAAACTTCTGTGGTCGAGTCGGACTCGCAAAAAAATCACGCTTGTTTTATGGGAACCCCACTTAAATATTTATTTTATTCTGTTTTTAGTATTTGTTGTTATAGCGGCAACAGAAATACATCATCCGTGAAAATTTCAACTGTCTAGCTATCACGGTTCATGAGATACAACCTGGTGACAGACAGACAGACGGACAGACGAGTCTTAGTAATAGAGTCCCGTTTTTACCCTCGGGTACGGAACCATAAAAATCATTCGCGAAAACAGATCAAGGACTTTAAAATTCATTCCTACTCAACTTGAACTCAAAAAAACTTTTCTAAACTTTTTCTGTTCAAGAAATATGGGTCCCAATTATAAAGACATCAAAATGTTTAGTATCAATTACGAATAAAGAGGTACGGACAAGCATGAAATCCCATTGAAGGGAGGCGAACCAGCACTAATCGGACGGTTTACCAAAACATCTTGAGTTGGGGGCCTTCTGAATGCGGTGGGCTTACGTTGCCTCCGAGTCTGCATGTACCTCTATACTTGCCGTAAAACTAACTGCCCAATAGGGAATATTAGGCAAAGCTCTGCGTAGGTGGCACCTTTGTGGCACATACAGTAAACAAACCACATTGACACATCACACGTCACGTCAATCACATGGCCTACCGCGAAACAAGAAAATCTAAATTTCGTTATCTAATCTCTCTATCACTCTTGCATATTCGAGCGATAAAGAGGCAGGTAACTAAATTTCGATTTTCGCGTTTACCGGTAGGCCCTTGTTAACAAACCGCCTTGATGCATCAATGTCATATTTTATTGTCTGTGAAAACTTGTTAAAAAACAGTTTAAGGCACAGTATGTATAAGTTAGTCTATGAATTTACTGAGTCGGTAGTGCTGCACTCTGGCGGCAGAACATTGCAGTAATATCCCCTATTCGAACTTTAAGATACGTCAAATATTACGTCTATAGATACGATATGGATTAGATATACGTTTCTTCAAACAAAAACGTCACTTTTGACACTGACATATCTAATCCATATCGTATCTAGCTGTAATATTTGACGTATCCAAAAGTTCGTATCGGGCAGTAAGTGGCGAGTCAGGTCATAATGCCATCTCTTTCACTCCTGGTTGGTCTTAACAAGAGTAAAGGAGCATTATGATCTCAGTCGCCAGTTGGTGTTGCGGCAAGTATAGTGTAAATTTTATTCGATGTGTGACTTGACGTACGCGGTGTCATTTGTATGGGGTTTTGAGTTTCCAAAACGTCCCGCTTGGCGCGCTGTTCAAAATCCCATACAAAAATAGACATAAAGCAAAGTCACGCTATCGAATAAAATGTACACTAGGGGTACTGGAGCATTTCACAAAAAGGTCTAATTTGTCAGGAACGTAACACGTATGGCAGCTACATCCAGTACCGTCTTCATCATAAGGGCACACGGGGCCCGTGCCCAGGGGGCCATCCTCAGGGGGCCATCCAAAATAAATAGATCATAGTAGAAGAATGTTAGTTTAATTTGCTTTCTTTACTTTCCAAAAGGGCCCCAAATTTGTATGTGCCCAAGGGTCCCAGCATAGTTTGATACGGCCCTGGCTACATCAATAACCTGCAGAAATATGTATTAAGGAATTTATGTAGCGTTGAATTTAAAGCTAAGTTTTTTTTTTTTTAACAATATTGCACAATACATGAAAGTATAATTAGCGTACTTAATGTCTGAAGGCATTCTCTACCTGCAGTCAAACACGGGCTAAATCGAAAAAAATATTTGGTGCAGGGGTCATAACATAATACTTATATGGTTACAAGACCAAGAAAAGTCTGCAGAGATTTTGACAGCACACGCAATGCAGGTGTTATTTTAAACGTCAAACTTCTATGAAATTATGACACTTACACTGCGTGTGCAATCAAAATCTCTGCAGACTTTTCTTGATCTGACTCTAAAATAAAATTTAAATAGTCACTTAATGTAGCAGGAACGTTGAAACGTTGTTCTACGAAAAGTAACTGCGGTGAGGATGCACCTTTTGCCATATCGCTTAGTTAACTATAGTAGAATTTAAAAAAAATTCAACTTCATGAAACTAGTAAGCGGTGTAAGCTTACATTTTAAACGCCAGAGACGGCGAAAGCTTTAATTGTGAAGGGCTAATCCGAGGCCTGATTCCGAACAATTCCTACAGAGCTATTGTTCATCAGAATACAGCTGCGGCAAAAACTTCCTGTGTGTGTGTTGGGCCTAAACTGTAGGTATACACACTAGAGTTGAAGTCACGCACACAACAATTTTATGTAATGACAGCGAGATTTGAAAATTATACCTAGTTGGTCAAATTTGTCAGTCAGTAAGAACCACGAAAACTATACTCATCCTTTTCTTTTGGGTGCTAGTACTATAGTTCGTTTTTTTAGCATTAGATATAAGGTAAACAATCTTGATGTGTCTTTTAATTGAAAAACACATTTTAAAAATAAGTTACGGCAAATATGTAACAATTATGAATCTAATACGATCATTTATATTCTTCTGCTTTCATAAGTAATAGTTACTGATTTTTAAAAAGCGTTTTTCAATTAAAAGACATGTCAAGATCGCTTACCTTCTTTCAAGTTCTTTCTAATGCTAAAAAAACGAACTACAGTATATGGCATGGGCACTGTATGTCAAAGCAATATGGATTGAACTAAGAGGACTTTTCTTCATTCGAATTTAAGCCATGTCACTTTGACATAGAGTGCCCATGCCATATACTTGTACAGCGTCGAGCATTCGGACTTTTACCTTATAAGGTTTAAATTTTTAATTCAGTTTATAGTTACGTTATTATTTTATTATTAATTATGACGTAAAAAACCGGACAAGTGCGAGTCGGACTCGCTCACCGAGGGTTCCGTACTTTTCGTATTTGTTGTTATAGCGGCAAGAGAAATACATCATCTGTGAACATTTCAACTGTCTATCACGTTTCATGAGATACAGCCTGGTGACAGACAGACAGACAGACAGACAGACGAACAGACATACAAACGGCCAGACAGACATACGGACAGTGGAGTCTTATCTTATCTTATTGTTTTCGGGGGCCATTGCGGATACACTTCGACCCATAGGGATCTTTTGTGCAATTACCCCCTAGAGAAGATCCGTCAACTACTCAAGAGCTTTTTCCACCATATCCAGATAGTGGAGTCTTAGTAACAGGGTCCCGTTTTTACCCTTTGGGAACGGAACCCTAAAAAACGTTTTCGGAGTTGGAATTTTACCAATGAAAATACAAAAAAGTATTATTGTAGGTACTTACACTTTACAGTTACTGTACAGTTTTACCATGACGTAAAGCTGATCGAAGTATTTCAAAATTCGCAATAAACGAAAAGAAAAACAAACTTCTGTCCAACTTTTGGTAAAATATCACTTAGCCAACAATATCTTTAACTCATTACAAGGCTGCTTCTAAACTTTTTTCAGGGGCTTCAAATTATTTTCTATTTACGCCGATATTTGGCAACTACGCATTTCGCAATGTTTTTACAATTTAATATTTATTATGGTTTTGATAAATTATCATGAGTAAACGTAGGGGTATAAAATAAAAATAGGTTCTTTTTAAAACTATTTTAAGCTATAGATGTAGTGCATAATTGTTTTCCATCGTATTTTCTCGGAAACGTTCGTTTTTGTCATGCTACTTCAGTCAACCTTAGTACCTTGTAAGTTTCCGTGAAAATACAAAGGAAAATAATTATGCACTACATCTGTAATTAATAATTGAATGGGGCATTATCTATGAAAAGGGACCTTATTGTCGATGGCGCTTACGCTGCACAGCGTCGCGCGGCATTGTATTTATATCGGAGCATCGTTAATAATGGCGTAAGCGCCATCGACAATAAGGTCCCTTTTCATAGATAACGTCACATATTCAAGAAAGTTTGTAAAAAATAAAGTAAAGTTCAGTTTGGTTAGCTATATTTTTTTATATGCTGAAATTTGCCAAGACACAAATTCGATCGCGCCAAAGGTCGGCTAGGTTGAAACGTACAAAGCAACTCAACCGGTGCGCTTACCCAAGCAAGAAAGGGCATATGCCTTGTAATTTATATACAGTTATTGATCAAAAGATGTCCTTTTGAAGCCATCGGAGCGGGCAGGGTCGGTGGGGTGATAAAATCTCGTAAGTGTCTCCGAAGGGGTAATTATCGAATGGTGCGGTTCACAGGAGAGAATAGGGTCCTTGACGTTCATTGGGCATTGGACTCTGATTTGCTGAAGGGTGTCTGGAGGTTTTGAGATTTCGATATTAAGAAATGACTTCCAGTCGGTATAGCATGAGTAAATAGTTGCGTTCGCGAGCGCGACTTCAAGTATGGACTCGCGCGCGTGAACGCAACTTATGTTAGACCGCCGGTTTAGCTTAGTCAATAGAACTCTATTATTGATAGTGACTACTGCCCGATTCGAACTTTAAGATACGTCAATTAATAGATCTAGAAACGATATGGATTAGATGTGTCAGTGTCAAAAGTGAAGCGTTTTTGTTTGAAGAAACGTCACATTTGACACTGACATATCTAATCCATATCGTTTCTAGATCTATTAACTGACGTATCTTAAAGTTCGAATCGGGCAGATAGTGACTGTCGAATCATGACTATCGTGACGTGAAATCCTGAAAGGGCCCGGAAGGCATGTGCTATCACTACTATCTTACTATTCTTAGATTAGGTACAGTCATCTTGCAATATGTTACTCTTTGAAGGCCGCAAAAATAATGACACTTTTTCACTTTGTACTATGAAGTTGGTGCAAAGATAGCTTAGACGGATTCTAATAAGCCCTTAGGGCAGGGACCGAATACCGGTATATTTTTCATACAAATTAACCGGTATTTAATTTCGGTATCTTGGTTGTTTATGTATATTTTTGCACATAATTTAGCTAATCTGATCAATCATTATCCTTACCTACATACTATTGTATAATATCAAAGAAATAATGTCTGGTTGACGTAACTGGTGACCGAAGAGCTGGCGGCTACCTCGCACAACGTATCAGCATTGCGATACAGCGAGGAAATGCCGCCAGCATCCTTGGTACAATGCCTCAAGGGCCTATTTTAGATTTAAGCTAGTTATTAATTTCGTTTAGTAGTACCACTGTATATATATTGTATGTAAATAAATGTTTTAAATTTAAGGAACTTAAGTTAGTAATAAAGCTATTATGTTATGTGAAAGCTATGAGATATTTTGATTTTTAGTTATACCGGTAACGGTTCCTGCCTTAGGGGCACTCCACACTATAACTTATAGTGTCTTTTGTGCGTCAGCGTCTAGTCAACTCTACATATGCCTGCTGCTTGACGCAACGTTGGCGCAGTGACGCCATTTCCCATAGCGCTGACTAGACACCGACGCTCAAAAGACGCTAGTGTGCAGTGACCCTATAGTCTGTATCTTTAGGTATTTAAATAAAAGTAAACAAAATCTGCCCTCAAATGGCTCCATAAGCCAGTTGAGGGTAGATGAAAACATTACATGATCAAATAATGTAGGTTAAAGTCAGGTCGTTCAGTGACGGATCCAGGCGGTTTTGTATTTAGTTGGTTAACCAATACATGGTACAACCAGGTACCCGAAAATGTACAAATTATTTGTTTACCTTTATTTAAATACCTAAAGATACAGAGTATAATTATTTCTATCACCTGCGCAATACGGCTGCTAACTTTTTTTATTAATCCTAATTGAAAAAAGCCAGAAGCTCGCAAAAGCTCAATCCTTTAACACAAAAACTGATAACAGCCACCAGACAATGCGGCTTTTGTCGGCAAAGGTTCTATCCCAAGTTGGGTAAACTTAATCCTTTTTACGTACTTGACTGCTTGCTTTATACTTTTACTGAGGCGCCTAAACTGTAAAAAAAAGTAAAAAGGCCTAACAGGCATTTTGCTTGACTTGTTAATTTTTTTCAGTGTTGATAAAAAAAAGTTGCTATAAGAGCGTTTTCACATTGTCCAATGCGATATCGGATGTCGGATACGACCCCAAAGAATTTAAAAATTAAAAAGGGTCTTTTTATACCTATTTATTTATTCATTGTTTAAATGTTTATTCTTCAAAGGATAACAAATAAGAAGGGACTTGATGTCATAAAGCACTCTCTAACAGCTGATTTTTTCCAAGGATCATTCGACATCCGATATCGTACCGGACAATGTGAAAGGTTCTTAAAGATTGACTCACGCTAGACCGGGTCGGGGCCGGGCAGGAGCTTCGTTTTCTATGGAAGCACCACGTGATCACCGATCAGCCGTCATAGAAAATGACATGTCGGCAGTAGGGTTGCCAGATCGAAAGGTGCTTTTATCGGGAAAAAATATAAATTTTTCGGGATTTTGGGACTTATGTCGGGAAAAAAAAACATTCAAATTAAAGTAATTGTATTAAAAACAACGATATTTTACATTATGGGCACTAAGCTCGACGTGGGTCACTCGCTCGCTCGACGACAGTTCGGAACTTGAAATTATTGTTTTATAACGTGAAGCTGTTTTTCGGGACAGTTTTCACTTTGTCGGGAGTCGGGAACACATGCTAAAAATCGGGAGAATCCCGCCAAACGCCGACCATCTGGCAACCCTAGTCGGTAGTAACTATTTATTAATCTGTGATGTCGGTCGGACGCCTCGGCCCGGGCACGGCCGGTCTAGCGTGTGTCGACCTTAATTCGTTGCAAAAACTAAAGAATTTGCGTCTTAACAATAATTGGTTGCTTAACTGGTTCTTATGAGCCAACTACATTGTTCAAAGTACAAAGAATCAATTGACCCTAGTATCACCTGATGTAGTACAGTCGACGTCAAAGATATGTTTACACTTTTCGCCTTATTACAAAGGAGTAAGGTGCAAAAGTGTAAACATATCTGTACAGTCAGCATCAAAAGTAACGGATGAGACTACGCGTCAAAAATATCTACCATTCTCTAATAACTGTAATAAATAAGATACCTAGATATGTCACCATGTGTAGAACACTTAGATACTTTTCAACGCGAACTGTAGAGATATGTATACAGGGTGGCGTATGAAACAGCCAAATTTTTTTTCGAGATTTTGGGGTTGGTCACATCGTAAAAGTTGCTCAGTATAATCCCAAAACCTCGCTCGCGGGAATGCAGTTATTTTTCGCCACCCTGTGCATATATCTATTTGGAAAATAATTCCAGGGTAGCAGTTACAAATACCTCCTGGCTTCTTGTTAAGCTGGTGGTACTGGTGCTCGACGCGGTCCCAGTACACGACATCTTGAAACTTAAAGCTACTGTTACACATGCTGATTACTAGCACGAAAGCATGCCACTATTGAGCAATTGCTACTTAGTAGTATGTGTGTCGAAACATTGCTAATAATGAGCATGCTCATTTTGAGTTTGCTCAAAAATCAACGGTCGTGCGATTTTTGGTCATGCTACCTGCAGCGCGGGTGCCCGGGGGCGTGCTTTTAGCGCGTGTGAACGGGTTTGCTTATTGAGCATGCTAGTATCTTGTTTCTGTATAGCGCTTTCAACAGTTTCAACTTGAGAGAGTAAAAAGTCAAATTGATGCGGTAGCATCCGCAAATAGTTTTTATAACCCGCAGCATCTTCTACTCGCTTGTCTTCTAGATACCCAATCACGGACCCAAATCTTTCTCTTTCTTTTCTTTTTTTGCCGAGCTGATATAAGCTTCTGGATGCATTGCATTGCCAGCAAAAGGATGATCTTATTCAGCTCCATACGGATATCTGTTTGATTGTCCATGTCTTTGTTTGAACTGACAGAGAGCGAGAGAGCACGCTATAAAATAGCATGTGTATTGGAGTGTTTGCTTTGAGCATGCTTATTCAGGAGCATACTTAAAACTAGCATGCCTATTGCTAGCAAATGTAAACTGCTCATAAGCATGCTCGTATTGAGCATACTCAATAGCACGCTTTTTAGCATGTTATTTTAGAGCATGTGTAACAGTAGCTTAAGTCATTGTTAATAGAGGTGACAGCAGGGCGTCATCTATTGGGCATTAGCATGTCGAGCACTAGTACCACCACGTTAAATTGTTTCTAGTTCACATTTTACATATTCAAACATTCTTACCCTATACTAAAACACTAACTAGGTGTATTAAGCTCAATAAATCACCAAAATTCTGGTCACGCTTACAACTCACTCACTAACTAACCTAATCATAAGAATCTTTGATAAAAAACGCCGTCAAAAACCAATTCACATGACCTACATAGCTTCTAACACTTACCTAGCGTAGAACGGAACACATAAAAAGGAATAACACGTGAAACCATTAGTTTGGCACCCCTGCTTAATAATAGGTGATTTGCCCCCCCTTCTATGTACAAATAACCAGTTTAACGCTGAGCTCCGTACTTCTAACAACTGCGAAGGAGTGTTATGGAAATCAGGGGTAGGAATAAGCTGGTTTGTTTTATAGATGCGTGTCTTCAAGCCATCCCGGTGCGTTCCTCCTAGCGCCTCTTGTATCGGACCATTTTTATTGTCACACGCCGGCAGTTTCAGCTGAGTTGCGAGCTTAGTGGGAAGTAAGTTCCCAGTGACGGGTTTATAGGCTCTTAGGGCAAAATAAAAGGTTTCAAGTGGCTCAAGTTTACTTTATTTGCGTTTTGAGTGGGAAAGTTTTTACGCGTGAAAATGGGAAATACATAAATGCGTGTATTTTTTCCTTTTTTTTTGTTTCATAAAATATGTATCTCATCAATAATTTAATTAATGATTTACCTCATAAAGTTAAGAAATTAATTGCAATCAATTATCATATTTCTGGCAAATAAGATAATCATCGGATCGTAAAACAAATAGCCATTATATTAACTAAGTTCATATCAGCCATCAAAATAGTTTCCGAGAAGGCAAAAATACCGAAGTATTTAATAGACACATCAAACCTCGAACTTTTCTGACGTAGACCATAAAGTGGGATCATTATTGGGCGCGTTCAGTTTCGTTCCGAATTCGAATTTTCTTGTTCCATTTTTGAAAGGTGCCGAACTAGGAGCGTAGACATAAATAAACAGACATCCATTATGTCGTTTTGCCATGATTATTTGAGAAAAATGGCGTTTGAAAAAATCAACTTGTGTTGTATGTACAATGAATTTGGCTTTCTTTTCTAATTTATAACATCTGAATAGTAACAAAAGATCCCAACTATGAATCAAAATCAGCTTAAATATCTTCGTCCATGTGTATTTTACTAAATTTGAATTTTGTAGTTATAGGGCAAAATATGCCTATAAACGGAAAAAAACACTCAGACAAAACCTAAAAGAACATTGGTACAATTACCTACCTTTTGAACTTGTGGACTAATACATACAATATTGGTCTACAGGGCTGGTTTTACGGTGCCAAAAATTTATCCTCAATTATTCACACTGTAAGTCCATAAGATTCACGTCATTGGCTTTCTCCGGAACTGGTGCGAGCACGGCGCTCGTTTGCATACATTTGGAGGTTATACTTGGAGTGTTGTTTTTCCAATTTTCTGGCCAAAATGGCGGCAGTTAGGGCCGGTGCGACACGCGTGCCACGCACGCGAGGGTGCCGGATTTTGAATTTGGAATTATACAAGATGGCTGTGTTAGCTGCCAGTGCGTGGTCTTATCGTAGGTTTTATCGTTTTTTAGTTTGAAATTCGATTTATATAAGCATTAGAGCCGGCTATCGTTCTGTTAAGTGTTAAAACTGGTGCTCGAAGGTTAAAACGGTTTTGTTTATTTATATTATTGATGAATGATGATTAAATAACTGTAAAATAGTTATAAATCAGTCGCCGTATGGACAATGTGTTATCCACATTTTATTGACACTATTGATAGACTAAGACATTGTTTTATCGCGCTGTCTCATCGATAACGACGATCATCATATTTAAACAGTGCTAGCTGAATTAAGCTGCATTTTTAGAATTTCTCGTCATGATCCTTACAATATTTTACCTACTGTCTACAAGTGGGCGAAAACTGGAGCTGGACGAAAACTAGCGCAATGACCCTATTACATTTTTTGTTTATTTTACAGTTATATTCCAGTATTTTGTTCTATAAACCCTAATTCGTCTCTGGCTCGGTGTTGGTAATATACTGCCATTTCGACACTCTTACTAACTTCAGGTGTCGACCGTCGCCCGACACGCCACCCCACACTAACTACTTTTCTAAATGTTCACACTGCCTTCCTATACCTACTTTTTTGTATATTTGAAGGGCTATTATAGCTTTAATAGTTTTAGTTTATTAACGTTTGGTGTTACTTCAGTCATCGGTACAAAAAATATCAGTCGGTCTTGAAACTCTTGAAGCTACATAGTAGGCCTTAACCTAAAAACCGAGGTAAACATGAGTACAGTGCAAGACGATGAATAAAGTTTCATGTTCTTTTCTTGTATTTCATAAAGCTCTTTCAAAGTTTTCAATAATTAACTATTCGAAATACACACAAACTTCAACCAACATTTTATTAATAATCGGTCCCTAACCTGCCTTAAACGAGTTCTTAATCTTAAACTTAGGAACGTGCCTTGCTATTTCAGCCAGTCTCGGTACAAAAAGTACTGACATTGGCTCAACTAGCATGACAAATACGCACGTTTCCGAGAAATTACGATGGGAAAGAATTATGCATTAAATCAGTATAGTCTGACTGACTGTAGGTAGGTACCTACAATGTTTCTACCCTTTAACATGAACAATTGAACATGAGGAAACATAAAACGTCGAATTTAAAAAATAGCCCTCGGACACGTTTAAATAAACCCTACGATAAAAGCACATACACATGGCCACTCAAGTTCCATTGATTAACGGGAAATCAGACCGGATCAAACAGTGCCAAGTGCAAAACTCAAATATTTGCGCGCAAACAGCCCGGCGAAACAGCATAAGTATCGTTTGACACTTTGTCGGGGGACGGGCAAATACGGTAAATGGATTAGCAGTGTTGCCATTGTTTGGTTTAAATGTGTGTTACATTCGATTACATGTGTGTTGCTAGCTCAAAAAAGCTATTTAAGAATAGGTAAACTTAAGGGATCATCGGTGTTACGTTACCTATATTTAAATCTTCATTCACGGATGACTCTGGTATAGCTATTTAACAATAACGGTAAAAAATTAACATGAAAACTTTCCTGATATGTATCAAACATTAACTAATTACGCCGGAAATCTCTAAAAACCATATTTGTTAGGCACCAACCTTGAAAACTGGTTTTGGATAAATTAGCGGCTAATAAAGGGAAAATTGAAATCGTCCCTATGAGAAAAGCAGAAGAAAACAACTCGCTCTTTCTCAATTATACTTTCTCGCCATATTTCTAGCCTGAAATACAGGTCATCCTAGTTCAGGCACATGTAAACCATCACTATTTTTAAGTCTTTGTTTTATATGAATGTAACCATGAAATACGTGTTTTTAAATAAATTATGTTTAATTGTTTACGACCATCTTTTAGATCTTGGTCCTATGTTTTCAAGATTTAGGTACATTAGCCAGTCTATAGTGCAACATAAAATAGTAGAAATTAAATAAAATGGAACTAAAAAAAATCCATACTAAATTGTTGCCATGTTTAAGCATTTTACGTCAAAAATGTGACAGTTACGTAGGAGGTGGCGCCGTCAATAATTTTCTACAATTTCATGACGGACTATCGGCGCGATTCGGGAAATGAATTACTTATAGATTCACTAGATATGAAATAGTAAAGATATGTGACGTTC
Organism: Cydia splendana; assembly: GCF_910591565.1. Classification (NCBI taxonomy): domain Eukaryota; kingdom Metazoa; phylum Arthropoda; class Insecta; order Lepidoptera; family Tortricidae; genus Cydia; species Cydia splendana. The sequence continues at coordinate 5,687,139 of NC_085978.1, read as the reverse complement.
CACGGCAAAAGGTCGACGACGACGCTTACGTCGCATAGCGCCGCAGTAATATTGGAGCGGCGTTAATAAGTTAAGTTAGCGTAAGCGCCAACCGCCATAAGGTGCCTTTACCCGTGGGACGTCACATATCTATACTATTTCATATCTAGTGAATCTCTAATTCATTTCCCGAATCGCGCATATATATATATCTTGTGCATATTGATCTGTGCTCAAACTTACGCTTAATCAGGTCCAGTGGGAGTGTGAGATTTATAGAATAAGTAACAGTTACTCATACAGCTGTGTCCGTTCAGTACAATGGGTGCAATCGATCCCACTCGGCGTTCGCAAATATTTGGCCGTCCGTCCCGTGGGAACGGACAAGTGGTGGATACTTTTACTGGAAGAATTAACCGTCAATTAGGTTACAATGTTTTCCAATACGCTGAAATGACTTTTCCTGCAAGAATCGTGCAAAAAGTTAACCTCATTTAGAAGCCACTGCAACGTCGGCGTGCAGTTTCCATACAAATTGCAGTCCGTCTGTACTGGCCCTTAATGTCAGCACTTATAGTGCGACATAAAATAGTAGAAATTAAATAAAATGGAACGAAAACTTTCGATACTAAATTGTTGCCATGTTTAGCATTTTACGTCAAAAATATGAGAACTACGTAGAAAGTGGCGCCCTCAATAATTTTCTACAATTGCTTATCTTACTATATCACTTATATTACATAAAACTTAGGTACGCCAAGTATGGCGCTCCTATAGGATATGTAATAATATGTATGCGTTAAGTAACGCTTTGAGTAACTATATTCTGAGCAGAGCAAACTGTGCTATCGAACTAGAAATTATCAAATCCGTGTGAAAGAACAACAGTTTAATTGACAAACAAGCAGTTAGTTAAGTTGCAGTGGTTAAGACAGTTCTCATGACCCTTGGTTGAGAAAATATGTTGGTCTACTGAGTATAAGTACCAACCTACTTTTAGCGTGGAATAGGGAAGTGGGGGCTCAATATACAAACTGAAATTAATCAAACGAAATGCGGCATCGAATGTCACCGGCCTACAATCCTACATGCCCCAAAATTGTCGCTTACGTCACCCCTGACGTATGGGTCCCAGCCATACAACCTCATTTGCATGGATAACCCATAAAGCTGTCAGCTTTGACGTACTAGTCCGATATGACAGCGTTTGTGGGTTTTGGGTTTTAAAACTGCCTTTAGCTTGATGTTATGTTTATTTACTGGCCTATAAGGCAGTGTTGGTTATGAGGTATTCTAGCACTATAAAAACTGTAATGGGACAATAATGTAAGCTAATAAGCCTATCGTGATGCGAGAAATTACTAGTAAACATTGTAACGCAGTGTAGACGATACATTTGAGTTTTTGCCCTTTACAATTAATAGTTCAGACTTTTAAGAGCCAACGGGAGTGGTCATTTCTCCATACAAACGTACTCCTCGTTTTCCTCCGTGGTTTTTGAAGCTAGAGCAATGATTTTTTCAACACAGATTAATATTGTTAATATCTGTGTCGGACCGTTTTGCTTTTTTTGATATTTTAGTTTTTTAAGGCGCTAGAGCCCTTCAAAAATGGCCAAAATGGCCTAATTGACTATGCCGTAATGAGAGGCGTGGCATTCAAAACTGATATCAATTAGCCGAAAAAGCAAAACGGTCCGACACAGATAATTTCATAATCATTTAGATTTCCAAATTTGGTTACGATTGGTTAAGTTTTGGAGGAGGAAACAGAGGAGTACGAAACCTCGATTTTTGAGATTTTTACGCAGGATTTTTCGCCTTGTCCTTATCGCACTCCTTTTACGTGCCGCTTCCGTTAGCGAGACGGGTATATTTACCTAAAATATTTAAAACTCAGCTCCTGTTTCGTCTTAAGCGGTAGACTTGTACATAAAACTGCTATATCCCATATAATACTGTATACTAACAAATTGTATGAGTCATGTTACTTGAATAAATGAAATTTATTTATTATTTATTATTATTTATAGCAGTTTTATGTACGTATAATATAAGTAGCGATAAATACCATTGATATTGTATTCTTATAATATTATTATGCTTAACTTAAGAGATGGGTACCCTATTAGTATTTACGGGACAAAATTTGGTTTGCTTTCGTTGTTTATCTAATATAGTGTATATCGTCGGGTGACAAGCAAAAGTCACTAACTAACATCATTGAAATTATTGGACAATAAACCGTGTTACAAGTGTAATAAAGTGCATTGTTACTTTAATTGTTTGATAGTACTTAGTGAGTTTTGCTTGTCACCCGATGATATAAGCTTAGCACTAAATTGCTATACAATTACATAGAGTGCACTCAATTTATGTATAATTTTTGGTAAATTGTTTGCACATTCAATTCAATCAACAAAAACAATTGCTACCTACTCGCTAAAATAATCTCCTCAAGAATTCCAATTTCAAATTCACCATCGCGCCGTTATCGCGTTCTCACTTCGCAATAATATTTCCTTCAAATAAAAGAAATTCTTCATACGGTATTATTTTTATGACTCGTGAGGCGTCGGTATTTTCTTGTCGCGACACCTGTCCCCTCAATCGTGAAAACGCCAATTTTGACATTTTCCGCATACTTGTAACGTATTTGATAGGTATTCTGTTTGAGTGAATACGGAGACAACTACTGTTGTGTTTGCCCTATGAAATGGCATTGCAAACATGCTTATGCTTTCCTGTTATCTTTTAGCGATAATATTTACGCGTGAAATATTTTCTTCTATTTTGTTACGAAAGGTTAACAATAAACTCATATTTTTTTTAAATCGAGTGCAGTTTTATAAAGTAGGTACATAGGTAGGTATCTATAATTATAGAGTTTACAATCGGGAATAATTACAAAATATTGTTTATCATATTTTCAAAATATAATATAATAGTATCATTTTAACAGTTAAATAAATAGGGTGATTGCGCTAGTTTACGTCCAACTCTAGTTTTCGTCTACTTGAAGGATTTGAATAAATGTACCTTACTGCACAAATATAGGCTTATTGCCAACCCTGCGGGCTCAGCACGGTTCCATTTTTATCGACTATCACTATGCGCGTCCCTTTCGCACTTACATACTTTTTAGAACGTGACAGGCATGGTGACAAGGGATAAAAACGCGACCGTGCTAAGCCGCCTGGTGTCTAAATAATGGGTCTATATTAATTCGCATAACTTAATACTCCTAATTTAAATTGGCATAACGTATATTACGCATAACTTTGAAATCGCATAACATTATTCCGCATAACTAAGTACGTATAATGTTAATGCGCATAACGTAAATTATCATATCAATTACTTGGGATAAATGTAACAAGCATAATGGTACTTTGCATAATTATTAAATGGTATATAAATAAAAGGAAGAAAAGAAATGTTACGTACCCAAAAAGCAGTTCTATTTACCAATTCAGGTACTGACAAATAAATGTAATTTTGATTGTGTATATTGTTTTATTTTTATAATTAGATCTGAGGAGGTAATCGGAATTTCGTTATCTTACTCTTGCATTTTCGAGCGATAGAGTGGCAGATAACGAAATTTCGATTTTCTGGTTTCGCTGCAGGCATAAAATGTGAAAATTTATTGGGCTGTTAGAAAAAAATACCTAACATCGAACTGGACCTAACCTAACCGAGTTGGCTTTGCCCTGATCCATCTAATTCGGTTGCTTTATAAAATTATGCTAATTCATTTTGTGACAATTAAAGTTATAGTTAATAATGTTATGCATATTTCAATTATGCGAATTCATTGTTATGCACAATAAATATTATGCTTTTTAATTATTATACCTGTTCAATGTTATGCACAATTATGTTATGCCAAATCTGTTATGCGAATTCATATTATGAAAATTAATGTTAGGCGTATTAAGGGGCACCCCTAAATAATACATCTCATCTACATAAAAATAATATTTCGGAAGTAACGATTTAAAAATAAAATATATTAGGGAAGTCGTTTTTGTCTAGGTATCCAAACCAAATCCAAGGGCACCCAAAACCAGGGTAGCTTTTAAAATCTGCCCAGCAAACATTTTTGGTCAATATTCCGATAAAGGCACCTATTTGCGACCTAAAATAGGTGCCTTTAACGGAATATTGACCAAAAATGTTTGCTGGGTGAGGACATTAAGACCGTCGCATACGTATAACCTTTAGGAAAACAGCAATTCTCCAAAATGAAACCGTAAAGTGACATTAGTGTAAGTCGGGGCCGTTCCGCGTGAAATATGTCCATGTCGGGACCGCCTACAGGGCGTGTATAGGACGGGCGTAAGTGACAAATTGTGTCATACCCTAGTTATGTTCCTGTTGTTTGTGACTTTTGTGAGACGAACGTTTAAGCGACCAGTACGGTTACCATCAGTTTGTCACTGACATAAACGCCGACGAGAACGTAATTTACTTTCTATACATCTCGCTCGCACTCGCATATTAGTGCAAACGGGATGTATAGAAAGTAAATTACGTTCTCGACGGCGTTTATGTCAGTGACAAACTGATGGTAACCGTACAGTACCTACCCCTAGTGTACATTTAATTCGATAGCGCGACGTGACATACGCGTTTGCGTTAAGTGTCATTTTCTATGGGGTTTTGAGTTTCCTACACGTCCCGCTTGGCGCGCTGTTCAAAATGCCATACAAAAATATTAGACATTACGCAAACGCGAACGCACATCACGCTCTCCAATGAAATTTACTCTAGGGAGTCTAGGGGTTCGGAACTCTGATCCACAGAATTTTAAGGAGTGGAGGAGGGAACCAATGCTATTCTTTAATAAGGAGTAGTACTGCAATATTCTGCCGCCAGAGTGCAGCACTAATTTGTTTAGTAAACCATAGAGTAACTTAAACATACTAGGCCTTAAACAGTTTTTTGACAAGTTTTCACAGACAATAAAATAGGACATTGATGCATCAAGGCGGTTTGTTAACACGGGCTTACCGGGAAACGCGAAAATCGAAATTTAGTTATCTGCCTCTTTATCGCTCGAATAAGAGTGATAGAGAGGTTAGATAACGAAATTTAGATTTTCTTGTTTCGTGGTAGACCCTCAGATTGTGATGGATTGTGGTAGTGGCGCCCCCTACGCAGAGTTTCGCGTAATATTCCCTATTGGCATGTGTAAGCGTGCGTTCGTCTCCGGCGTGGCAAGCCAACGGAATACTGCACTACTACGTCCGAAATTGCCCAAATATAAAACCCTTTTAGCGAAGGGCGTATATAACGCATTTAATTAAGGAAGGGTTAACCCTTTGACTGCGGGCATGTCTTAGATGGTATTGTTGGTTTGTTATTGAATTCTCCGAGTTAAGTTTCATAATATATGTCTACCGTTTACCTGAGGTTGGTAAGAAATTAATAAGGCTAATACAAACTGGTTGATGACTTAATTTCATTCAAAAATGTACATTTCATTCATGTCTTCAAAATATTGACTTCTTGGGCTCACTTTAACTCAGAATCATTTGTACATTCACGCCTCATACATGAAAAAATGTGTCCCAAGACTTCCTTTCCAGATCGTCACATTTTTGTATGAAAAGTTTTTTTATTTGTATGAACGTGATGCACTGGAAAATATTTTTTCATACAAAATTTTGGGACAAATTTTTTCATGTATGAGGCGTAAATGTAATGTAATGTGAGGTGTAATGTGTGTGAGGTGTGTATGTACCTAATGTGTATATTCTGAGTAAAATGAGCCCAAAAAGTCAATATTTTAAAGACATGAATGAAATGTAAAAAAAATTTGGAAAACGCTCAAAAACTCTTTTAAAAAGTGTAGCGCCACTCTCCCCCCTTCTAAATTCGATCAGAAACTGTAAATATTGTCACAAACTCTGTCACATTACGTATCATAAAGTTATAGACGTCATAAAGACGTGATATAACTTTTTGACACGCAGTAAAAACTTTCCTCGATAAGCTTTCATATTGTTTATGGCTTTACAAGTCATTACATTCGAGTGTATTTGCTTTCGTTATCAAAAATGGAGGAAAACGTTTCGCATCCTTGATCAAATATGTGACGTTCCACGGGTAAAAGGAACCATATGGCGGTTGGCGCTTACGCTATTATTAACGACGCTCCAATATTAATGCGATGCTACGCGACGTAAGCGCCAACAGCCATAAGGTTTTACGGGTATAAATACTATAAATAGGTAAGTATATGAAGTAATATCATATTTCCAACTACGTAGGTAGGTATAGGTATGCTACAGATTTTGAACAAAATAATCGTAATTATCTCTACCGTATTATGCGTGTGTAAAACAACAACACAGCGTCATACGAAAAAGAACCTTATTAAACTACATAATACCTATTCATTTTGAAAATTCAATGTAAATGCCAAAGTAGAACTAGTACAAGCTTGTTTTGTTTTAAATTTAAAAGATGGTTCATTTGAAATGGCAAAAATAATACGAAGACAAGATGCGTAACACGGCAGCCTTGCAGAACCTCATCAAAGCAATTGTCAACTCCTAAATATCGTATTTACGCCAACGCGAACGCATCATATTAAAAAAAATTTAAAAAAGAACGCTCACTTGGTATAAACCAAGACCGGTAGCTCTTTAATACCGTTAAGATAAACTTGGATGTAATGTATTTAAGAGCCCTTATAAAAAACGAATTAACCCGAGTAGCGTTCCGTGTTTCGGCCACTACGTAAAGTGACGAGATATGGCAGAACGCCTCGGTGTCACCGCCTCGGTGGTCCGATTAAAAAGTTTGTACGTCAATTTATTGTTTATGGTTCACAATCGGACAAAAAGGGCGCCGATTTTGGAAGGCGTTTTCAATTAGGTGACATGCTTTTGGTTTATTTGGGGTATCAATCCTGTGAGACTTTTCTGGGCCGGAGAATGGTTAAATACGTCAACACTTATATTAAACATTTAAGAGATTATTAGGCTTGCCCCTTAAATACCTAAGAAATCTAACCATGGACTCGTCAAGAGTGAAGGAAAGACCTCTCTTTTAAAAAGTATATGAAGCAATGAGCATACATATAAATCAGAATGGCCAAGTTTCATTGCCTTTTCCTGGTTAACCAGGAGGCCAATTCCAACTTACCTACATTCCGATATCAAAATGTTCATTTTGTTATAATTCACGCGTGCATTTTCTCGGACTTTATCGTATATGAATTGACGCCAGCAAGACGTGAAGGATAACGAAATGACATCATTTCAGAATATTAGTTCGAATTGGCCTGGAGTCTTCAGTCTTTTAGTCTACCAGTTTGTACTTAAAGCAAAATGTGAAGTCGCATCTAAAAAGGCGGTTAATTCCTAAGTTATCGCATGTCTACCTTTATCGGAGCCTTCTAGTGTTGGTGTGGGTGTAATAGCCCCGCCGCGTGTGTGGGGGCCTTAAGACGCTGATAAGGCGTAATAAAAAATTGAATTTAAACACGTTATCGGCATCAGGTATTGGTTGGGCTTTGAGAACAGGAGTGGCGTGGAGACGACAAGGAAACTTGTTTTAAAAACTTTTTGTTCGCTCATTAGCATTTTCATTTAATTAATTAAATAACTACTGAATGTTTTATAATCATCCTTAAATTTTCATGCTTTGTCAAATCAATATTTACTTCCTTCATGATGACTGTGATATTGCATGGGTAGCTACTTAGGTAGGTATTTAAAGAAATATACAATTTAATTGGTTTATATAAATAGATAAGTGACAATAAATCAAGAACGTGTTACATTATTAATTATTATTCACTATCGAAGTGTCACTGACTTGCTATTTATAAATTATAATAAAATCTATAATAAGTTATGCGACACATGTCTCAGATAACAATAAATATCTCATATTTATTCGTTAGAGGTTAATTACGAAGTTCCTGACATTCCATAATGTCAGTAATAAAATTATGAACACTATAAAATCAATTATATACCTACAATTGACATATACCTACATCTCAATGTACAGTCCAAATGTCAACAATTCGTGTAGGTAGATTTTATTTGAGGTTCATAGTTAATAAAATTAAAATATAAATTGTACAATTTACACCAGTTATTATTAAAACAATAACTAGAATTAGATAGAAATGTTCAAGAAAACGAGAGGTATACTGAAAGCTGAAAATATTTGTAGGTATACATTTTCGTTATTGTTTGTTATCGTGCCAACTTTAATCTTTTAAGGTTTTGATTGGAGATTGGAGATTTGATTTGACTGTCCTATAGTCTTTTTTCTATATGGTCTTTATTAAAACGTGTAAAAATTAAATATAAACCCTAGTATTATGCTTTAGCCCCCAATTAAATTCAGGGAACAAGGCGTATATAACACATTCTAAAAATATAATACAGATATTAAATTTAAACATCACTCCCTGCATCCCCAGTGCTATATAAGTAGTCGGCGAGATGAAGGCAGCGATTGCGTTAAAACACTCATTTTTATTGTCACCGCCGGGCTACTGCGCGCGCTAATCTTGACAACTTTAATGCTATTGTTTTAAACTATAAAACATTCAATACACACACAGCTACAGGTTTTGATTTCGTAATTATTCCGCCCAGAATGAGGAAAAACTTCAAACCAGCCAAAATTTCCAAATGTAACGAAAAAAAAAACAACGTCATAATAAAACTTGTCCCAATAACCACTCCTGGCGTCTCCAGTGCTAAGTAGCCGGCGAGATGAAGGCAGCGATTGCGTTAAAACACTCATTTGTATTGTCACCGCCGGGCTACTGCGCGCGGTAATCTATACAACTTTAATGTTATTGTTTTAGATGCTTTTATGTGGACATTTCGGCTCGCTGGCTGCAGGAAGACGTTTCATATTATTTTATTACTAGCGTCCCGCCCCGGCTTCGCACGGGTTACCCTTAACAAATTATACAAACCTTCCGCAAGAATCAATCTATTGATAGGTTTCGAGATCTCGCACGAATTTTCGAGATTCAATCTCGTTGACAGGAAATCTAGATTTTTGTAATCTTGGTCGAGATCTCGATTAATATTTTCGAGATCTCGACCGAGATTAAAAGATTGATTCGTGTGAATTACTTTCTTTTAAGTAATCTTTTTGACGTTAGATTCATGTTGTTACGGCAGTGCTATTGTGTGGGGCCGGCTTTAGCTGACGATGTGAAAGCACTGTGGCGCGTTCTGTGCGGAATGTCAAAGTAGATAGCTATATATTTCATTTTTGTTTTTTAATAAAAGTTTATATTTTATTCAATGCAGATCTAATTAGTTCTTTTTATTTTCAAAATATAACATGACGTACCCTAAATAAGTTGTATGTACAGAATCCTTCGAGATTATTGATCAAAATAACACATTTTTAATTATTTTGTTAAATCTCGATGCGAGCCAATCTTGGTGCGAGATTGTATTCCCTATCTGCCCGTTTGCCTCCTATAATCATTAAAAAATACCTATTTTATGATGGTAGGTATATCACGAGCTCGCACCAATACCAATGAGTTTTTCGGAACTTACGTACAAAATATGTGACGTCCCACGGATAAAGGAACCTTATGGCGGTTGGCGCTTACGCTATTATGAACGCCGCTCCAATATTATTGCGGCGCTATGCGACGTAAGCGCCAGCCGCCATAAGGTACCTTTTGTCGTGGAACGTCACATATCATTTGATATTCACCAGTCGCTTTTCGGTGAAGGAAAACATCGTGATGAAACCGGACTAATCACAATAAGGCCTAGTTTCCCCTCTGGGTTAGAAGATCAGATGGCAGTCGCTTTCGTAAAAACTAGTGCCTACGTCAAATGATGGGATTAGTTTGTGGAGCCCAGGCTCCCATGAGCCGTGGCAAATGCCGGGATAACGCGAGGAAGAAGGAGGTACGTGGGGCATACTGAAAGTTTCTGGATTCTGATATATGAGAAGACTTATATTTTCTAAGTGGCCAGTTCCAGAAACTTTCAGTATGCCCTAAGTATATCACGAGCTTTGATTATAACATGTGAAGCCCAACCAGCACTTCAATGGAGTCCGCTCGCAATAACCGTACAAAAACACTTAAAGTCCCGGCCGCCGATATAAACCTTCCTTTTAATTTACTTAAAAAAATCGCTTTAATTTCTCTACGAAACCTGACCGACGTAACTTCCATATCAAAAAGTCGTATCTCCTTTACACGCTAAGAGAACGTAAGCCTTTTCGAAAGTTACTGCACATCGATATAATTTGAAAAGGTCGCATGACTGCAGAAATCGTAAACATTTTTATCCGTTTGATACGACGCAACTCTTTCATATTAAAAACTCGTATCTTCTATACACGGTAAGGGAACATAAACCTTTCCGAAAGTTACTTCACATCGAACTAGTTTAAAAAGGTCGCATGATTGCAGAAGTCGTGAACATTTTTATGCCGTTTGATAAGTGACAATTGTCGCTGCATTAATTGAATCGCCGTATCAGCGGTCTCTTGTACTACTATAAAGAGCTCTTTATGCCTAACAAATCGGTCTCCTTTGAGCGTACAAAGGTGCCGCCGGCGTTTGTCGAGGGCAGATGTGGTCGTATATAGTCCACGCTAACTTTGCATGGCCTTTGCGATGACAAAGTGGCAATGGCATTATTAATGTCTATGAAATTATGACGTTTAATCATTAGAGTATCATTATACTCCCCTACTTTGGTCTTCAAGTTGGTACAAAGTTAGCTTAGGGTGGTATTCCACCTGTCCAATTTCTTGGTCCAATGTCATTGCGTTTCGCTCTCTCATTAAGCAAAATGTGAGACAAAATACACATTGGACAGATGGAATACCACCCTTAAACAGACTACTATATTTTTTTTTATGTGTAGTATGGGTAGCACATCGTAACTGGTGAATTTCCAATGTAACTTGGAACTCCGGTAGCCGTTTAAGAAGTGTAACACTCTTAAGGTAGATGTCGCTAGGGTCCCCTTGACCCGTAATATGGTGGAAAGATTTGCTGGCTATGGCTATGGTCTTGGTGGCTCAGATGGCAGAGCGCTGGAGTATCGATCCAGAGGCCGTGAATTCAAGTCTCACCCAAGACAGTAATTTTTCCACTTTTAAATTTAGACTACTATATTGGCACGTCCAGAGCCTCTACCATCAGTTTTGACATTGACATAACGCTCACGTCTACGTAATTTACTTTCTGTACATCTCGCTTGCACTAATATGCGAGTACGAGCGAGATGCATAGAAAGTAAGTTACTTAAACGTGAGCGTATATGTCAATGTTAAAACTGATGGTAGACGTACAGATCTGTCGAATGCGAAATGCGACGTGTAGGACAGTAGTACAACTATATGTAGATATTCGCTCGCAAATGGCGAGGTGGCGGTATTCGCGGAGATTTCACCAATGTGGACGTACCTACATAATTGTATTTAAGGCTAAATATGTAATACTGTTATACTGGTAATTAGGTACATTATAAGTTATAAAATATGTAAGGTGCATTAAGGTAACGCGGGATAATTTTGAAACGTGCATAATTATATCCAGTAAACTAGAAGCACTTTCTACTGTAGCAACAGTGCAAGTACCTAGCTTAAGTGTTGTGCTTCATACTCTGGCCTAGCATAGCCAACGTGCCAAATTGCCAATCGTTAACGCTCCGTAGCATAGCGTCATCTCTCTCTATCAGTCTTCCATAGGGTTTGCACGACGGATCCGAAATGTATGGGAAGATCCGCGGATCCGGATCCAGATCCGGATAATTTCATACATTTCGGATCCGGATTGCAAACCCTAGTCTTCCATATTAGTGCAACAGAGACAGTTGCGTTTTGTTCGCTATGGAGCGCAAACGATTGGCACATTGGCTACGTACCCTGGTGTAGGTATTAGCGGTTTTTAAAATTATTCCGCTTTCGAAGTAACCTAATTGCACCTTAATAGTTGTACCTATTATAATACGTAAAAGAAGTAGACATAACAAAGGTATAAAACGATAGGTAACTCTCCAAACTTAGGACCTATTGTACAGACGCCATCAGATATATCGGAGCGGCCGAGGTGTTCATAATATCTTAACACGCACTCTAACGCCCTGACAATAGAGGCGTGATCAGATATTTGTGAGCGCCTTGGCTGCTTCGATATATGTGATGGCGTCTGTACAATCTTGATCTGAGACCGCCCGCATCCATCGGCCCGCATATTAGTTCGCGTCTTGTTCTTTCATAATGATCTTGTTTTTAGAATAAGATTTTATTCATTATTTTAATAATGTTATCAGGTTGAGTAGCTTCTATTAAAACATTCCGAAATGCCATATTTAACTAGTACTTGCATGCGGCCCTCGAGCCTCCGGCTATTTTGTATGTAATATTGACAAACGACAATGTCTGATAAAGTCATAAATATTAACAAAGTGCGGCCCGCGTCATCTTCGGTAACTACTATTTGGCCCTTGGCTGCTAAAAGGTTGCCGACCGCTGAACTAGTGTGTCACCGTAAAATTGTAAACTACTCGTCAGTTTATAATCTCGTTAGTTAAATTATAAACTGACGGTAGAGAGATTACAAACTAACCTAATCTACGTTAGTCCGTCTGTCCGTCTGTCCGTCCGCCTGTCTGTCACCAGGCTGCATCTCATGAATCGTGACAGTTGAAATTTTTACAGATGATGTATTTCTGTTGCCGCTATAACAACAAATACTAAAAACAAAATAAAATAAATATTTGAGTGGGGCTCCCATACAACAAACGTGATTTTTTTGCCGTTTTTTGCGTAATGGTAAGGAACCCTTCGTGCACGAGTCCGACTCGCACTTGGCCGGTATTTTAATACAGAACATAACATCGATCTAGACATCATTTTCATTGAAATTATCACAGTAAAGAGATTGGGTAACAACGTACTAACAAGAATACTGTCCGAAGTTAACCCTCTGTCCCCAGTTACCCCTTGACTACTATCGTATCTCATAACTTAATCGTCCAATCAAGAACATGTCGGGACCACCGGCGCTTTATCCGAGAATTTAATTGCTCAGGTTAATTGAGTCTCCTGCTCAGATTAGCCGATAGTCGATTTACGACCTACGACCGAGACGGCTCGAGCGTGACTTTCGATCGAGAACACTGAGTTACCTGTGTGGTCTGGATTCACTGCTTTAAGCAGGGGTGCGAAACTCCTCACTTCGGGCATTCTCGGCTTCGGCTCAGCATCGGCTCAGCATTACTCCGAGCAATTATTAGGGTTGGCATAACTTGACGTCCCTTTGCGTGCACGACCACAGATAAGATAATGGCTTGAATTTTGACAACCCTAAATAGCCGAAAGGGATAGTGCCATATATATTTTTAATTTTTTTATTCATGATACACTAAAATAGGTACATTTTATAAATTACATAAAACTCGCCAAACTGTGAAGTTTGATGGCGAGGTACGCTCTTTTTTATGCTAGTAAGCTCTTTTTTATATTAGAAAGGGACAACATGATTCGACCCTGAACCGCTGTCAAACTTCGGTTTTGTAGGAAGTTTCCTTTCTGGCGGTAGTACTTAGGTACTATTATTTATTCTGTGCTTTAAGAGGAAAGGGGATTGCTGCTTCTCCATACAACCGTAGACCCCATTTTCCTTTCTGGATTTTTTACATCATTTGATGTTATTAACTATACTCATAGCTATGATGATTATTGTAAAAATTAGGAGCGATTTCATATTAATTTTTAAATGTTCCTTGCTCTTATAATAGTTAACATTTCGAAAAAAACAGACACCTAGGGGCTGTCGTGAATATATAGACTATCGTTTATAATATTTCACTTACACCCATCCCCCCTCTCCCACCCCTGCACAATGTATTATTTCGCATGTTTATTGACAGGAACTAAAAATATAACTTCAGAAGAGCACAACTACAAACTTCCCACACATGTTCCTGCACAGAAATTCGCTTTCCATCTCTTTCCCTTGGCAAAAATGACATAATGTATTTTAAAATAGCGTATCTTCCTCCCTATTAAAGCGATTATTAATAAAAACACGGCTAAGCACTCATAATGCCCGATATTATTTAATAATAACAAAATGGCGACGAGGCAAGGCGTGACGTAATAACTTAAGCCCCTTTTACACTACATTTTAATCCTTCCTTTATCATAACACCCTTAGTTATAACACCCTAGTTATTTAAAGAGTTTTATTGAAATTTTAACTCTATGGACACTGTACTAAGGTGTTTTTTTGATATAATAGAGATTTAGCTAGTGTTAAGTGGACTATCGGTTTGTACCATCGATTTTTATTATTATTGGGGACATATTCACAAGTACTCGTACCTAAATATTCGGTAAACAGTGAAATAAAAGTTTACGACCATTATTACTTATTAGTTTTGCTCTAAAACTGTCAACTGTCAAAAAATTGAGACCTACAGCCTCGTGGCGGATTGTTTCATAACAATAAAATCTGGAAAACAAGACAATTAGCACTTTTAAATAACTCGTTCCGTGTGTATGTAAATATTTCAGTCATCAACTGAATCTCAAGGATTGCCTTGCCTCGTAACACCCAGGGCAATTTTGGAATATTCTTTTGTAGGTAAGTATCTATACCTACGGGTTCAAAACTAGAATAGAATGTGTACTTGTACAAGTTCGCGGGGACGTGGTCTTGAGAAATTGATTTCAAACAGATTCTAAGTGACTAAAACTGCAATCACAGCACGGAGGTGACATATCGTGGTAATTACCGATATCGGCACAGACTTAGCTATACAAATACACCGGACATGGGCGGGACATCACCGGCCAATGGCGTCACGCCCGTGGCCGATAGGTCACGGTTCGCTCATTCTAAATCATAGACGGATTGTCGTGGTCACAAAGGCACCATCGTTAACTGCTACAAGATAAAACGCTAAAACAAGATACTTTGGCAGAAGATATACCTATAATAACTGATATACAGTCAAAGGTCAAAATTATCGGTCCCGACAAAATAATGTGAACATGAACTTTGTTTTCAAAAGCGTAAGGATGTCTAAATATTAATTCCATGTGTGGATTTTTTTTTTATATTTTGAATAAACAATTCATGACTGCAAAACACAAACGCAACTAAAGTGTCATTCTATGGAACTTGCTAACTATGTAAACAAAAGTCACTATAGTAAATTCATCATTCTTTGACAATTTCAATATGGCGGTTTGTTTACATAGTTTGCAAGTTCCATAGAATGACACTTTACCTCATACAACACCTAAGACATATCTATTCAATAATCGTGTACCTATACTTACATAAACAAATATCACTCGCATCGCAACTCGCAAAAAAAATCATGATAAAAAGAAAGAATTAACTCTTGGAAAGAAAGCAATTTTTTAAGAAGTACAAGCGTAGGTACGTGACACTGGTGCCCTAACTTGGACTTGGCAATTTTTTTTATCTTCAACCTTTACTTCCATAATCCCAGTCTATAGCCAAACGCCTAGCCCGTAGCCCGCATTCCCCAGATATCTCGACCACGACTGTGGATTAGGCCACCGTGCCATAATTGGGCCCTGGCGCCCGTCTGCGCGCTTCTTTCCTTTTTTAGCCGCGAGCGATTTTCTTTTTTTCTCTGCTTGTTGGTTTTGTGAATTAGCATGTCTTATTACCATAACTGTGATAAGGCTTGATTGCTGTTTTAACGGCTACATGATCATCTTTTTGTGGGTTTATAAGCCATGCGGAACGCTGGTTATAATCGTCTTGTGGACTCGTTAAGATGTTATAAGTCTTCTATATTACTATAAGAGTAGTATGGTGACGAGTCCATAAAAAAAAACCTTTGTTTTGATGACTTAAAATGCCAATGAACGCATCAAAATGTTTAACTTTAAAAGCGCAATTTTATATCAGAATAAAGCCTTCTTTAATCTTATAAGAGTCGTACACGAATACAATCGCTCCCAAGCTGATATACCGAACATTTAAACGGTTAATCTTGAAACAATCGCACCGCTAACTTATAAATCAGCTGCCGAAGGGCACACAAAGTCCAAGATATCCACGATAAATGGTAATATTGTTAACATGGATAGTGCAGCCACACAGGAAACCAAAAAGAATTATGCATCATCTTGAGAATTTCTCAATAAGAGTTGTGCGCGTGGGGCCGTCGCGGGCGCCGCCCCGCGGCGCTCCGGTGGCGCCTCTATTGATTATTCCTCCATCTCTTTCCAATCTGTAGCCGTGTCTCGCTTGGGCTCGCGGGTGGCGGCCGACGCGTCACCGCTCGCGCACGACACCACTGCCAACTTCAAAACGAAAAGACTTTTCAAACCATCGTACTGTAAAAGATACAGCGTTCTGCTTTCGAGCCGATCTTTTAGCTACAAGCCGATTGTATGAGCATCATACATTGTTAGTTCGTTTTTCTTTCGTTTAAACACGGCGCTGGCTCGTATCATTAATCTATTGCGGTGTTTTTTCGTCCCGGCTAGTCGGTGAAAGGTAACGACATGGCGATATTCGGTTAAATATGTTGCTTAATTAGGCGGCTCCATATATGTCTAACTTTATTGGCCGATACGATATCTCGAGATCGGAGATTCAGGCTTGTAGTCTCTTAGATGTCAAGCTAGTCGTTTTTATAGAATTATCGTGACAATAGAGTTAGCTTGGAGCTGAGAGCTCAGGTAATTTGATTACGTCGCTCCGTGTCCATATTTGGGGTATAATCTGCATCGGTCCGGTTTATGACAGTACAGTCAACCGAGTCAACGACCACATTTACATGTTAGTGGACTTGATGTAGTTTTGTAACAGAAAATCTGCGGTCAACGATTATTTCCCCTCATGTTGATATTGATACGGGTTGAAAATATATTTCTCTCCGTTTTCATCGGCTACAACATTACAAGAAAACAATCGCGCTTAGATGTCATGATCAACTCCTTCCGTATCTCACCGAACATTACCTTACTATAATATAGGTAGTACAATAATTGTACACTCTAAAAAAAATTTGGTTGGCCCTATCAATATTTTGATAGTCGTAATCAAGCATCTTGATTCCATACGAGCCTAATAAGGACTTCGACATTTCAAATAAGGTAATTCTGATTGATTTTACTATTGCTATGTAACTGAACCAACTAAGATCTTGTTCAATATATACATGAAAAAGAATTATGCTAACTAATTGACCCTAGTAAAATCAACTAAGCTTGATATTTATTGAATCAACCTACGTTACATAATTATGTCAACAAGTTAATAATAGATGCAAGGTATACAATTGTTAGGATTAATCAATACCTACTTTATTAGTTCAATCACAGATACACTTATTGTTTTAAGTAATCAGCTTTCTTTGATTTATATAAGATCGTAATTGTTGTAATTAATTTAACGTCAACTAAGAAGAAACTGCTCTTAGTTGGTCTTCATTTTTTAGAGTGTACCACGATATTCTTGGATGGAATCTTGAAGCATTGTAAATTTTCTAAAACCCGTTGATTTTTCATTATTACTCACGAATATCTAGAAGTAGCCATGGAAAAATAATTTGTTACTTATTATATTCTCTTCCGAGTAAAATCGGCCTGGTGTTTCAGTCTCTGTGAGGTGAAGAAAACATGTCTTCCTTTCTCTGAGAATTCTCTGCCGACTGTACCCGCCTGGAGGCGCAGGCGCCGACTCTCATTCATATTTGTACAGCGACACTAATTGCGGCCTGCCCGACTCTCGCGTCGCTCCACGCTGATTAAGTTCTTGACATTATTATTATTTCCTCGTAAATCACTGTTTCAATTGTGGTTACGGCAACCGTTTTATTTGTTTAAAAGTATACAGTTTTTGTACTTTTTGTCTGACTGACCCCTAAAGTAGGAGTCGCCGAAACAGATCCAAGGAGGGAACAGGGATCGGTAGAACGTAGCCGTGTACAGTGGCTGAGGCCATATACGCGTACCTACATATATAGAGATACTGCAAATTTCAATCTAAGAATTCAAGCTACTGTAAACAAACTTTTAAGTCTTACAATTTAGCTATACAAAATTATTTGCTTACAGTATGGAAATTATTACTTTACCAACTACCTATTCTGGCAAGTAACATTAGACGTTTAGTTAATTTACGCTTTACTTTTAACCTATTTAACCTAACCTAATTTTGTTTTAATGGCGATATATGTATTTGTATACCAATGTCCAATACCGTATTACTCCAATTCATCGTAACCGACAACAAAAATCGTATTCCGTACATTTTTCATCCATTCTATTGATTTACACATCTAACGACAGCGACACCACATCATTACTTGTTTGTTGTGATTATTAGTTTTCAATTTTCATTCCCCCACCCTGTAGTCAGTAGATCGCTGGAATCCAAGACATTACTCGGGGCGTGCGACCAGCAATCTGCCGTAAACACAGCTCCGCAAGTTGTAAATTAAATTCTGATGTCTTAGAATTAAGCTGTAAAGCATGGTAGGAATTAGGGGAGTGCGGTTTGGATCATTTTCTCATGGCGCAATCTAAATCTGAACAATGCTTGCAGCACTACGAGTACTTAAAACACGGAATAATAACAGCGTTTTCAACGTCGCCAGTCGCCATAATAAGATTTGAATAACTTTGGCTACCTTCTAATTCCGAAATCACAGAAAGGCGGTTGAGCATTTTGTTGAATTCAGAGGCCCTAAGACGCCGAGAAATTTCGATATTGATTTTTCGCGGTAGGGCCAACCTTTAGGTAAGTTTGGTAACAACATTTTTTTGAAATTTGGCGTTTGATCTCAAATTATTTCAGTATATAGGTAATATTCATATATTTAGTAAATTCTAATTTAGCTAGGCTAATGTGCTCTGATTCCATCCGTTGGGATACTTAGGATATATTCAAGTAATTTGAATAAGCATATAAAACGTTGGTAGACGTTAATATATACTTACTTAATAAATTATCTATACCTAATCATATTAAATAGGAACATGCCCGCAAACGCTATTATAGCCAGGACTTTCAAACTTAATAAAATTAACTTTCTACATTTAAAATCCATACACATGGGTGGTCAAAAGTTTCATCTAGGTATATCTATTTTCAAACATGGCGGACCAATATGGCTGATAATCATCGGCTTACGACTCCAGCTCATTAAAGTACAAGTGCAAAGAAATTTTAATTAGTTTATATCATTAATTTATACTTAGTTTACTTACAGTTAAATTACGAAGCGGACTTGAGTTAGTTTAGTTCCCTTGAATGATTTATTCATGAAGCTAATTTAGCTTTAGGCCAAACGGCAATGCTCACTATATATGTGTACTCAAAGTACATACAGTATGTAAATAGGTAGGTAAGTAGGTATTAAATGCATAAACTCCAAAGGCAGGTCTTACCTGCTACTCTGCCTACATCAAGCCTTGTACAAAAAGTCTTAAATTACGATTTATAATATAAAAAATGTCTATTTTAATGTTATCCTATCCACAGTTCTGTTTTGTAGGTAGAAATCAAGAGTCTAAAAATGCGAAAGTTAGAAAGGTGACTCGTTCATTTCAGTTCGTTCAGTTTTAAGTCAAAAGTAAAATGAACAAAAGTAACGAAACTTTAAGGTCTCTTGAGAAACGCTAGTAAATAGCACGTAGCAAATGTATGTACTCGCAATAAACATGTGTAAACAGCAGATTCAATGTGAAGGCCAGACACACTTACCCGGCAGTCACTCTTATCCGTATGGAGCTTATATAAAAATATCAATATCTGGGAGACCGAGCTTTGCTCGGAAATCACATATAAAAACTCACAAATGCGCGTTTTTTCAGAAATAATACCTAGCTAGATCGATTTATCGCCCCGAAAACCCCCATATAGTAAATTTCATCGAATTCGTTAGAGCCGTTTCAGCGATCCCCAAAATATATCGTTTCCGAGATCCCCGAAATATACATATATAGGTAACTTATACATAAATAAACAAGAATTCCTCGTTTAAAGTTATTAAATAGATATGATTCCTAATACCTTTTTATAATCGTGTAATATGTACTTATATTATTAATAAATGAGTATGACTATGAATAATCCATAAAAATCCCACACAATTACCCAGTTCAGGTAGCAAGACATAGTACCTTGTACCAACATAAGTAAGCATCTGGTTAACCCTCATTGGGGACGGACTGGTTCGCCGCGCCGATATGCGCGCGTGATAAGTGCATATTATTCTGACAGCTGTATTAATGCCGATAAGCATCGATCATTGCCGTAATTTCAAGCTCCGGACCTTCACAGATCAATATAATAACAGATATATACTTTGAGGATTATGTAAATGAGAATAACGCGTAAAGGTCAACGCAGATGGCGCTGCTATTGCAAATGAGTGTTTTCCAAAAAAAATTACATTTCATTCATGTCTTCAAAATATTGACTTCTTGGGCTCATTTTACTCAGAATCATTTGTACATTCACGCCTCATACATGAAAAAATGAGTCCCAAAATTTTGTATGAAAAAATATTTTTCCAGTGCGTCAGGTTCATACAAATAAAAAAACTTTTCCTACAAAAATGTGACGATCTGGAAAGGAAATCTTGAGACACATTTTTTCATGTATGATTTGTATGAGGCGTGAATGTAAGTACAAATGATTCTGAGTAAAATGAGCCCAAGAAGTCAATATTTTTTAAGACATGAATGAAATGTACATTTTTTTTTGGAAAACGCTCAAATATATGTCTTTAAATTTGTCGAATTCAAAGAAACAAATTAAACAAACCACAGACGGCGGACTTTTTAGGTTGGTGAAAGACAGTAACTAATCTTTAGCGAGCACTCAGATTGTTAAATGAGCTTTCTGCCGAGTTTTTCTCGAGAGACTACAGTACGTTCAATAAAGGAGTATTACTACTTACTTACTTATATAGATACAGTCATACAAACATTGATAAGTTATTAAGGTAATTTGCGTTGAAAATTTCAAATATCAATAAAACTAAAAGCACTTCTGTGGGAACAGTTAAGCCCGATTTAGACGATGCGCGAACTCGCATGCGAGTTTCATACCATTGCGGGTTTTAATCAGTCGGTTGAATTGGACGCAAACAACAGTCCGCAATGTAACTAAAATCGCATGCGAGTTCGCGCGCCGTCTAAATCAGCCCCTGCATGAAGTCTTGGTAAACGTTGCAGTAGCTTAAGTGTTGCCAAAGATGAAGTGCTTCTGGTAGATATTAGATATAATTTTAAAATTAGTCCGATTTCTAAATGATCCCAATGCACCTTATTTAGGTACATTTGTTTGCCTTGCCATGCACTATACAAATGTACAAGTTTCCAAAACGTTGAAATATTCTCGGAAAATTCTGGAAAATTTCACAGGAAACAAAAGAAAGCTTTCCTTTTGGAAATTTAAAATTTTGATTCCTATACATTCCCGATTTTATAAACGTTCGTATTTTCTCAGAAACGTTCGTATTTGTCATACTACTTCAATCAACCTCAGTACTTTTTGTACCGGGACTGACTGTAACTGACTCCGTGTAAATACGATGGAAAATAATTATGCACTACTACATCTGTTACATCAGTACTTGCCACCATTTTTTTTTGCCACTATTATCATTATTATAAAAAAATATCGAACCATTTCAAAACTTTGCAGGTGCAATTTTTATTAACCACCTGTTAAACTTTCTCATTAAAAATTAATTGATTCATAGATCATTTTAATTAATAACTTATTTATGCGGGTATGGGGGTAATCCGCGCTTGAATAACTTTTCTTGAACTAAATTGAAAAGATATTAACAGGGTATCAATTAATAAAATTACGAATCCCTAATTTATGCCTTTATCAATGAATTATTTAGTTTTTAGTCATACTCACAACCTTTAACAGTCATAATGTACACTACTTATAAATGTTGTTTAAAGCAACTAAATTATTATTAACATTAACAGGACTTAATCGCTTATACTTTAGCTTTAAAATTACCTCCGACGTTTCGAGAACGGCATTATCCCTGTGACCTCGGAGAAAGACTGGTTACTTGACAATGACATCAACATCTAGCTGCGTAAGTTTTTCAAACTACCCACACTTGGTCGTATTTATCAACTTGAACGTTTTACCACAGAATAAATAATAGTACTAGGTACAGAAGACTCACTCTAACAAAACGCGTCTGTTACGATCAGGACAGATATGGCCGCTAGGTGGCGACAGCGCCACGCGCGGCTTATGGCCAGCCACCAAAATTGGTGTGAAACGGATGTACTTTTAGCTACCTGTAGCAAAGCGACGAAATCGCGGAGTGAGCCACGCCTGGTTCTACACACCGATGTCACTCGGTCGACAAAATACTAACGACATATACTCGTAAACAACCAAATAACGAAACTTAAAATCAAACACCTCAATTAAACGCCAAATCATAATTCAGACCCGAATACTTTAAAAAAAGGTTCCAAAACATAAATCAAAGTATAAAATGAGTCAAAGTGTTCTCTCTGCGCTCGCCTGCTCTGTCGACCGTGTTTGTTTTGCGGGCGCGAAGTTTGCTCAACCTATTATTACTGTCTCGTTATACTTTTTAACCAGTCAGCGGTTGCCAACACTCGGTTTGGAAACTTCTAAATGCAGGGGTTAGTTGTTACGTGGTACGGATTCCGGTACCGTAAGTTTTACCCAAGTTTTGTCCCAAATTTCTCAACTACAGTCCTAAACTAAACTAAGACGAATGTCTATGTTTAGGTGTGATTTTTATTTGAATCACGCAGTTCTGGCGCAAAATATGTTCATGAATGAAAGAAAAAACCCAGATAAAACCATAAAGAACATTGGTATCCCTACTTAATTACTATTGTATTGGACTTGTGAACCATAATAGTTGTAGTATTAGACAGACTACATATATATACCCAACTATGTGGGTGGTTTTACGTTAGCTAAGAAAGTCAGCTCTGTAGAAATTGAATTCGCTTTCGTTTGACATCGCTTTTTTATAGACGTGGAAAAAAATCGCTTGAGTTTGAATTTAGCACTTCCTTAATACTTAGATACAAAAGGTCAGAACGTACGTTATCTCATCAAGATTATTTCCTACATAAACAAAGATAAAAAAAATCTTAATGTACCTAGATAGTTGCGTAGTTGTTAAATACCCAAATTGTGGTGTAAGTAATCATGTTTACTAAACAAAGTGGAAACATAGCGGGGCCATATGCTTAATCACCAGATCTAAATACAGTCTTAGGTAATTTAAGATCACTTAGAGGATAGTTTTTATTAAGCCCTGTAATTAACTATCCATATAAACATCCATAATGTCCGTAAAAAATAGGGGAATTACGGTATCTGTTTTTATACGTGTTTGTTTAAGGAGTTAATAATGCTTAGCGGTTTTGTACAGTTGTTTAATTAAAGTGTGAATTTTAGATTCGAAGGTAAAATTATACCTACTCAAATGCATAACCTAACCTCTGTTATGTCTATTTTGTGTAACCTTGTTTATGTGCAATAAAGTGACATACATACATACCTTCAAACACTCGTAGGTAAGTACTTACTTGTATTGAATTTCTTACATAAGCAACATGCCCAATGGCATTTTTTAACAGTGAGATATAGTAGGACCAATCATTACATAAACAAAAAATAAAATCAAAAAATTATTTCGATGATTAAGAGAAATGTAAACTTGAACCAACCGTTACTTTAGTGCCTGGGGCCTAGCCAATATGACGATTAGGTATTGATAGAAAACTACAATCGAAACATAAATAAAACTTTGCGCAGAGGCAATATCGTAACCAATGAGGTTAATCCGAGGTGCGATTATTGCTAGTTGAAAACTTTACCAAGGGGCTATTCATAAATTACGTCATTTCAAATTAGGGGGGGGGGGGGTCTGGACATCGGATGACGGTAGCATGAAGTAGGAGGAAATGGGGTCATTTGAAGCATGATTTTTGGATGATTATAGGGGGGGGGGGGTCAAAAATCGTCAAAAATCGATGACGTAATTTATGGACAGCCCCCAAATAATATATGGAAACGGTCACGTGACTTCGTAGCATCTGCCTGTTTTTCGATGTACCACGTTTGTCATGTTGGCTAGGCCCCTGCTACCTATAAGAGCACGCACTCAAAGAAAAGTTTCTGAGCTCAGCTGTGAATGATCAGGCCAAAGGTTGTCGACTAGCGTTGTCCATATCCCGGCGCAGACGCCGCCGGCGCGGGCGCTGCTCGAAAAAACGTGTTATTATTATTAATAATCGCTCTTATTCAACTCCTTCGTCCAGTATCGGAGCTATGGGCCGTTCTGAGAACAGACCCCCCCGTGTAAAAACGTATAATTGTCATATATTTAATTGTAGCTGGGCTACAATGTAGGTTACTTACTTACAAGTACAACACCTGCCTATATAGACATACGTTTTATTTCCCTGTGACAGCTTTCCTTAAAAACATATTCTATTTGTAGGTATACTTGTATATTGACTAACACAATCTTACGTATAAGTGGTATAACTTATTATTTTTATCAAATATCGAAGGCGTTATTTTACATTCTTAATTTTAGTATTAATCTCCTTGTCATATTTTTTTTATTTCTATCCAAATTAAACTTTCGTGAGACATATTTTAAACTGTTTGTAATAGCGACTAAAAATTCAAGTGAGTGAAACCGCTGTCGTCTAACTAAACAGTTTATTTCTACCCAAATGCAAAGAATACACAGTTACACACAGTTATGTACTAAGCACCACAAAAAATTCACAGATTTCGTGCCTCACACGACTATCGAGCACATTGGAAATGAATCTACGGAATTCGAAAAAATATTGTCGCTGAGCGACGAGATAGTCTGGATAAGGAAAAAGTTACAAAATAAAACTACAACGTTGAATGATAATTATTTTATTCTTAGACTAACACAAGTATCCTGGACATAACGCATGTGAACAAACAAATTGCAAAATTTCCACACGCGTATCCAAGTTTGAATAATTGTCGCCGTGGCGCATAAGTATAGGTACATATTTCATTTTTCGATTAATAAGCAGGATATTAAATGTTCAAAGTACAAGAAAATTATTACACGGCAAATCCGTAGTCAACTCGAGAAGTGGTCATGGTATAATAATATACTCCGCCTGGTACTCCATTCCGAGATTCGCGTATGACCTAACTGACACGCGCCTACGTCATCATGCTGTTTACAGGTTCTCAAACTTTGAAATGTGGGAGAATTTTAACCAACGGTGAAAATTATTTTAACGGCATTAATTTTAAGTTATTCATGTAGAAACATAGTAAAATAAAACAAATCTAATGTATTAAATTAAACTTTATTTATCTATACAAGACAAACGTTTAAAAAACTAATTCACAGTTACACATTAATTACCAAGCTTACGACGTGAAAAGTTTGGAAAACACTGCGACTGCTGACACTGAGCGAGAAGGAAATAACAATTAACACGCGTTCGACAAGGATGACGGTCAGGGCATGAAGTTATCTAGATCCGAATTGTCAAATGTGCACAGCGCTATCCTGTGTTGCCAGTAGTATAAACAGAATTACCCGAAAGTCTGAAATTTCTTTCGTGAATCGGAAGATATTGCTAACGAGTAATTAAAAATGACGTGTTTTTGTAAAAAGCTAAAATACATATAAATGAAAATTATAAAATTATAAAGAAATATTTTAACTTATTAACCATAGGTATAATGTACCCATGTAACATGTTATGTTGAAATAAAGTGGCAATGTTATTGTGACGTAGGCCCGTGTCACTCTGGGAATGGAAGACCATGTTTTATTAGACCATGGAAGTGGTGATCGGCAGCGGCCCATTTGCTGCAAGATATGAAATTTTCTTGACAGCAGTTTGACGCGACGAGAGATGACTATAACAGCGTTTGTCTATGTTGCACCAAACCTGAGTTCCAATAGGTACTACCAGGGTTCAGCATCAGCTATCTTGGGTAATGCTCTACCATGTGCTCATCATGACGAATCGGGTGTCCAAAACAGCGTGTGCCTATGTTGCACCAAACCTGAGTTCCGCTAGGTACAACCAGGGTTCAGCATCAGCTCTATCTTGGGTACTACTCTCCTAAGTGCTCATCAAGACGAGTCGGATGACCAAAACAGCGTGTGCCTATGTTGCACCAAACCTGAGTTCCACTAGGTACAACCAGGGTTCAGCATCAGCTCTATCTTGGGTACTACTCTCCTAAGTGTCCGTGTTTCTCCCTCTCCCTCTCCCTCTCCCTCTCCCTCTCCCTCTCCCTCTCCCTCTCCCTCTCCCTCTCCCTCTCCCTCTCCCTCTCCCTCTCCCTCTCCCTCTCCCTCTCCCTCTCCCTCTCCCTCTCCCTCTCCCTCTCCCTCTCCCTCTCCCTCTCCCTCTCCCTCTCCCTCTCCCTCTCCCTCTCCCTCTCCCTCTCCCTCTCCCTCTCCCTCTCCCTCTCCCTCTCCCTCTCCCTCTCCCTCTCCCTCTCCCTCTCCCTCTCCCTCTCCCTCTCCCTCTCCCCCTCCCCCTCCCCCTCCCCCTCCCCCTCCCCCTCCCCCTCCCTCTCCCTCTCCCTCTCCCTCTCCCTCTCCCTCTCCCTCTCCCTCTCCCTCTGCCTCTGCCTCTGCCTCTGCCTCTGCCTCTGCCTCTGCCTCTGCCTCTGCCTCTGCCTCTGCCTCTGCCTCTGCCTCTGCCTCTGCCTCTGCCTCTGCCTCTGCCTCTGCCTCTGCCTCTGCCTCTGCCTCTGCCTCTATCTCTATTTCTATTTCCACCACCACAATAATGCATAGATTGTCGAATAGTGCGTTATCTACGCCCGTCTCAAACAGGATAGATAGAGTTAGACCAAGAAAAATCTGCAGCGATTTTGAAAGCCCACGCAGTGCAAGTGTTATTCTGCCGTCATAATCCCGATAATTCACAACAAACATCGATAACGAACTCTGCGAAACATGAAGTCATAAATGTCCTGTGAAAAATGTCGTTCTGACTTTTTGACTATTTTAAGGTTAGGCTACAGGGCAAACCCTTAACCCGATCGTCTTTGTTTTAGGCTCAAATTGTAGCTGACTAAATTGTCCAGAGCCGTTTTTTTCAAATTTTTGATATCATTCTTCGTTTCCAAATTATCGAGCACCAAAAAAAAAATTCGGAAAAAAATTAATTTTATTTTCACTATTTCGACCATAACTTTTTTGTTTTTGACTTTTTCGAATAATTATTTTTGCACCTTACAGCTCTCGTGATTATGCGTCTTTTGAGCCTATTTTTTAATATCATATCTTCACAACTTTCCGAGATATAAGGGGATCGCACTTTTTCGTGAAATCGGACCGTATACTGGAGCGAACGAAAAGACATTTCCAATGTCAAAATAACACATATTAATTAGAAATTAAAATACAGGAAGTATATTTCTTAAATTCAGTATTAATATGTTGGGATGATCATATACAGTGTGTTTTTTTTAAGTGGGACAGTATGGGGAAATCCCAAAGTATAAGAGATACAGGGAAACTGTCTTAGGAAACATTAGGTACTTTTTTGTGAAAAAAAAAATGGTATAGTCAAAATTTTGGTCAAGTGTGAGTTGTCCCTAAAAATGATTAATTTTGATGAAATTTTTTTTTGACGCACATCTACTCAGTTTCATGAGGGGATCATTTTATTGTATGGGAAGAAAAAAATCGGGACAGCAGAAGTTAGTCAAATTTAAGAAAATCGTTTTCATTTTTACAACCCGTGTAAATTGAAAACCACTGCCCACTGCAAGGTTTTTATTTAAAAAATATTGCCTATTCCAGTTTTACATTTGAATTTGGAACACTTTATTTGGTTTAAAAAGGATTAAAATACTTTAAGATATTCTTACGCGAGCCTTACCTTACAAATCTAATTTAAAAAAAAAACTAATTTTAAATTTGGAACTTCTTGAAACAAACAGTATTTTACTTGATATTTCATTGTTTAAAGTTAACATTATGTTAAGTTTTCGTCATGGAATTACCAAACTCGCATAAAGTAGATTTAATTGAAGCGTATTTTGTAAATTATCGTAGCTCTGTGAATGCGTTACAGTGGTATCGGGAACGTTATCCGGACCGCGATCAACCGGACCGCAAAATTTTTGACAAACTGGTGAAAAATTTAAGAAAGGGAGGCTGTTTTAAATTAAAACGGAAGAGACGAGCCACAGTAATAAATGAATTTACAACTATCGCAATCTTAGGATATTTTGAAGCCTACCCAAAAGCCTCATTGAGGGAAGCTGCTAACACTATCGGTGTGCATAAATCTACAGTACGAAAGGTATTGAAGGCTTACAAGTACAAGTGTTACATAGAAGGTCATCTTGTACAAGCATTGCTTCCAGGAGACACTGACCGGAGATTAGCATTTTGCCAGTGGTTTGTAGCATGCTCGATTAGAAACCCGTCTTTTCCAAGCCGGATTATTTGGACAGATGAATGCAATTTTTCAAACAATGGCATGTACAATAGAAAAAATAATCATTTTTGGGCACGTACAAACCCCTTCCGAACTACGGCAACCCATAACCAGGTCCGCTTTTCCTTTAATTGTTGGTGTGCAATATTAGATAATAAAATCTTTGCCATTAAAATTTACCATGGAACATTGAATAGTCAAAAATATCAGGAAATATTAAACATGGCTGTGGATTTAGTAGATATGGCAATTCCATTAAATAATTTGAATAATATCATCTACCAACAAGACGGCGCCCCTGCCCACAATAGTATCGCTACGAAACAGTTTTTAAATGAACATTTTCTTGATCGCTGGATGGGCACAAATGGCCCTATTAAATGGCCACCACGTTCACCCGATTTAACACCGTTGGATTTTTTCATTTGGGGGTACCTTAAAGGTCGAATTTATGCAGATACTTACAACTCGGTACAAGAGTTAAAAGACGCAGTGCATTATCATTTGAACAACATACATCACAACGCCTTGTCTAAAGCTACCAGAGGTGTTCTGAAACGCGCTCGTGCCTGCATTCGACAAGAGGGAGGCCACTTTGAACATTTACTTTAATGTAAAATTATTTTATTAAATTTACCTAACTTCTGCTGTCCCGATTTTTTTCTTCCCATACAATAAAATGATCCCCTCATGAAACTGAGTAGATGTGCGTCAAAAAAAAATTTCATCAAAATTAATCATTTTTAGGGACAACTCACACTTGACCAAAATTTTGACTATACCAATTTTTTTTTTCACAAAAAAGTACCTAATGTTTCCTAAGACAGTTTCCCTGTATCTCTTATACTTTAGGATTTCCCCATACTGTCCCACTTAAAAAAAACACACTGTAGAGATCGACCTAATCTCAAACAAAGCAAAGCAAAGTAGGTACTATTTAATAATACAGTTACTTAAATAGATACTTAGTCTTACTTACATAATATACCTGCAATATTTATCAAAAGGCACAATTCCATATATGACTATAAACAAAATAAAAACCATGGGACAATTTTACACACATCGACCTAGTCCCTCAGCAAGGCTTGTGTTATGTGTAAGTACTAGACGGATATGTATAATTATATATTTATATAAATAAATAAAATATAATAAATAAATATTAGGGGACATCTTACACAGATCAAACCTAGCCCCAAACTAAGCAAAGCTTGTACTATGGGCACTAGGCGACGATATACAACTTGTATAGATAAATACATACTTATATACATAGAAAACAACCATGACTCAGGAACAAATATTAGTGTTCATCACACAAATAAATGCCCTTACTGGGATTCGAACCCAGGACCATCGGTTTAGCAGACAGGGTCACTATCCACTAGGCCAGACCGGTCGTCAAATACTTAAATACTTATCTACAAACATCCATAACAAAGAAACAAATATTTGTGATAACAAATAAATAATTGTCCTCACCAGGATTCCTCCTGCTTCGTAGGCAGGGTCACTACCGACTAGGCTAGGAGGCCGTCAATTCAATATATCACCCACCTGAAAAGGAAATGCTATTAAAATAACAAAAATTATGTATCCCCCTAATACAGGCTTATGGTGCCCATTTCCAGTTACTAAAGTACTTGTTTCTCCTTCGTAGGAGCTCATCTATAACCAAAGTCAACGGATGTTGTCCAAACTGCTGTGGCCCAACCCGGCCCCTAGTGCGCCCAGAGACCCCCACTCAGATCATTTGGTTAGTAGACATTTTGTTTTATTTACTTATTTTTAGGCCATGAGGCCTGCGGTTTTGGGTGACTTAGTCTGGTGTCAGTTATAAATATGAATGGTTTTTTTTGTTTGTTTGTAATAAGTCTTAATTCTTAAGTATTAGGTTGATAAGTCGAGATATAGAATTGAAGAAATTTGAACTTAAAATAGAATTACATAAGGTACAAATTTCTTCAATTTTTTCCCGTCAGTTATCAACTTTTTCCTGCCGTGTACGGAATTATAAGCGGCCATTTACTTGGCTTTCTACTGCAGTTTTCAGGATAAAATTAATTGATAATACATCAGTCTACTATTATATACTAAACACACAGTGCGAAATCTTAAATACCTATACAATTCTTACCTATAATTATGTGTACAATTCTTACCTATACCGCAACTTAAGAACGAATCCTAATACGCTGAAGCGTAATTAATTGATTATTTACACATACGTCAATTTATCCATAATCTAGCATTTATATTTTACTGGCACAATTCTAGGTCTACCCGACTTTTAATTAGCTCCTACATTAAGATCTAGATCTGAACTTTAAAGTTCGCATTAGCCAATAAACTAGCCATCCAAAGTTAATTTCGTAACGGAAATTAAAAAAGAATAGCGCAAGAATAACCGTCAAAACACGTCTCCCGCCCCCAAGAGCCTGTACAAACTACAACTTTCGTCAAAAAAATTGATGATCCAAATCATAGCGGCAGATGTTAATGATTCTATTATTTATGACCGTTCGTCTACTTTTTTTGCCTTTTTTTCTTGTTTATGCTCGTTCGTAAACGAAAGGTTAGTCGGCCGTGTTATTTTCCGTTTTTGGGATGATTATCTTCGAATACGTCAATGTTACGGGTTTAATTCAATTTTGATGTGTAAACTTAAGCAATTGTGTAGTTTTTTTAATGATTAAAGGTCGTTAAATAAAGTAGAGTAGTATTTAGAATAAGTTTTGTCATGTGGCATATAGTAGAATTGGGATTTTATTTAGACGTGTTATTGAAAATTTTTCAACAAAACTAACGTAAAGCTTGAAATAAACCTGTGTTTACTAAAATCGTCGTGGGCGATCGAGGGGGCATAACTAGGTAGATATATCATAATTTCAGTCGTTATAAAATTCGGTAGAAATACTTTATGAACTTGTTACCCACCTGCTTGGGCCTCGGGCTACACTGGCTTGTTACCGAATCAGTAAAAAATATTGATAGAGATACCATACTAGCGTTTATTGGAAATTTAACTATGGTGACCATGATGAAATAAGATTTAAAAACAGTTTTATCTCTTTAATTTTTTTAAATAAAAAATAAAAACACAATAAGGCTGGAGCCCCACTGCTGTGCACGCTATGTAAGTACACGACCCACGTTCCTATACAAAATTTCGTGGGCTTGCCCACGGTTTGTATTAAAACATGGGCCGTGGATGTAGCGTGCGCAGCAGTGGGGCTCCGGCCTAACTGTGTTAAAATTAATTGCTGGAATTAAAATGCTTGCTATTTTCTTAATTGTACATTGTAGGTACAAGTATTTTAGAAATAAATTTAAGTACCCTACTTTATTACAAACACCCACATTTTTAAATCAAATAAAATATTGTTATATAGCTTCCGTGCTTGTCTGTGATAATGATAACCTTGTAGTTACCTATACTGTGAACTTAGGTACGTTCACATAATAATTTAATGAATAAACAGTAAATGTTTTGAAGTAAAATAATGACATAATGTTTATTATAAAACAGTTACATATACCTACTGTGGTGTTAAAAACTTATATAAACACACGCAATAAATATTGATTGATTGAAACTTCCTTTTCTGTAACCGCCGTTTGACGTTCGACAAGTCAGTAGTGTCAAGTAACATGACATGTTCATGGTTTAATCATGTGTAATGTACAGCACAGCCGTCACTCCCTCGTGTGGTATCGCCTATGATCTGTTGCGAGATGAAACATCAATTGATGCGTCAATAAGTATACCTACACCTACCTACTGACCTTCATATCAGATTTATGTCATCAATTCTATAATAGTCTTGCGGAAAGAAAGGAGTAGTGGATTATATGGGAACCAATACATTCAACGATTCTTCTCTTTCCGCACAGACTCGTTTTTTTGTGTACCCTGTTTTATAGTTCGTTTTTTTTAGCATTAGAAAGAAAGTAAATCACCATTGAAAAATAAGTCACACCAAATATGTTAGAATTATAAATCATATACGATATTTTACATTCTTTTGCTTTCATAAGTAATATAAACATTTTTTTAAAGCGTTTATTAATATTTTTTCATAAAAAGACATGTCAAGATTGTTTACCTTCTTTCTTAGTTTTATTACAATTCTATTAAGACTTTGTTTCCATATCAGAAATAATATATCGACTAATTGACAAATATTATAAATAGTTCAACAAAATCGTGGCTACTTAGTTTATATTTACTTGCATTTGATTACTTGTAAACTGGACATAAATAGATAAGTAAATTTCATAATTTATACTACAAGAAAACTTATTTTTTTACTTATTAAGGTTAACTAGCTGCTAAAGTTAGCTTTACCAGTATTGAGGGAAAAAATAATGTTTTCTCGGATCAAATATGGCTCTTTTCCTTTTATGTGTAATTTAATAATGTAATAGTATTATGTCGCATTATCTGCAGTATTTATCGAGTTAGCATTACTTAACATATATTTATTAGGAAGCCTTGACATGTCACTTTTAACTTTGTTTTACGATATTTGCTATTACATAATTGCACCACTTTTATAAGTCATTAAACTCATAAATCGCTTGAATATGACATTATCGATCTATCTCTACTAAAGCATTTATTTTATATATAAGTTCGTTTTTTGTCATGTATAAATCATTGCAATAAACGTATACTACCTACCATTTATTTTTATAGAGTAGATATTTATATATTATTCTTACTTTCTATTTGAATGTACACTTACTGTAATTTGTTTATAATTTATAATAACTAGATCGTAATCAAAACAATAAACATAAGGACAGAGGAAATATAAAATTAAAATGACAGTACTCATTAAAAGTCCTGATTTAAATCCCAAACCGCGGTCACCCTACACGGCCCAAGGCGCCAGTGGTCATCTCACCAAGGTGTCTGCAGCCTAATTATATGGAGGAAGAACACCTCACAAACTCAAATATTTGACCATCGCGCCTACTAACAAATTAGCACCTTACTCGCTTGAGATACGTTACATAATGCTTTGATAATGACTTGCAAAGAAAAAAAAAGTTTGACGATCGGAACAAGCTAGTTTAAACTTTATGTAGCTGCGTGATGGCTCATTTTCGATTGAAGTTGAGAGCGTAGAAAAAACGTAGAGTCGAGAATTAGCGTAAAAACGAAGTTAATTACAATATGATTAGGGGTTTGTTTCACAAAACTAACAAGCGTTTGTATTTAATTAGGGCAATAAATAGTTATATTGTCGTTAGACAGCTGGCGTTTTATAATAATATTATAAAACAGGTATGTTTGTTTAAGTTATCCTAGTTAGGAGTGACATGTGTGGTCATTATTCATAGTTTTTTGCATGTGATAATTCGGTTTCCGACTGTATCATTTGCAGTCATATTTATAATTACGGATGCGTTAGATTTCCGGTACTTTTTTCGACGTAAGCGCATGATTTATCGCTTTTGTAATAGATATTTCATTCATACGTCAATAGTTATTCGATTTATCATGTGATGAGTGGCCTAAAGGTGGATCAGAGACTAGTGAGTGAAAAGTACAGTCAATCTGTATACAAACTCTCGTTACTCCTCATGTTGTACAGTCAGCATCCATTGTAACGAATGAAACAACTCTCCAAAAGTTTCTAACACTCTCGAATAATTTTCCAAATAGAAATATTTTATGTTCTAATACTAATCAACAACGACTCATCAACAATCAATCGACGACAATTAAAATATTAAGGACTAAAGTAACCTTCAGACTATTTTTTTAAGGCGTCAACCGTGCGTCAATCTCATTCGTTAAACAAAGTATTTTAGACCTCTCATATAGGCTCACTAGATGGCGTTACGTAATATTCAGGGGCCAACGCTCCCATAGATTCCATTATGAAAATGCTCTTAACAATAGGTCTGGGGGCCGATTTTTAAATTTCGATCGCTCGATTTCGTCACTCGAAAATCGGTCAAAAACGGCGAATTGCTAATTTTTGAAATATGCTGAGCGATAGAAATTGGGAATCGAGTGGTATTGACCACTCGTTTTCAATTCTGTTAGTAGAATTTAAACGCCTAGTAGTGGAGATATTATTGAACGAAATACACGAAATCGAGCGGTCGAAATTCAAAAATCAGCCCCCTGAGCGGAAACCTATGTAAGTGCGGCCTACAGTCAGCATTAAAAGTTGCCTATCAGACTATGCGCCAAAAATATCTAGATACCGTTTTCTAACAGCTTAAGAGGGAAGTCTATAGCTACTTACAGGCAAAAGTAACTTTTTTCATACAATTTCCATTTCGGGAGAAAACGTTTTCCACTAACTAAATCTTAACATATCACTTTGATTTTGATGTCGATCGCTTCAGCATAATATATTCTAGGTTTATAGGTTTCGCTTTTTTTGAAAGAAAAAAAATGTTGTCCTTATTGCAAATTTTGAAAAAAGGAAAACCTATAAACATAGTTTTTCATTGTGTCAGTAACATACTAAAAAATCATCGAGAATGGAAAATATTTAGAAGTGGAAAAACCTTCAATTTGGAATCAACCTTATCGACAACCGACAATGTGGTACCTTTTGGATGAATACGTCACAAATATTCCATTATTTAGCATTAAAAATGAACTATATCGCAGTAAAACAATATCCTTTCCACACATGACACTATTAAACATATCTATTGCCTTCAACTAATGCATTTTAAACTAAAGCTAAAATTTCACAAACCTTTAAAGTCATCAATCACGGGGCAATCAATTATCTCCCCTCCCCTCCTTAACCCCTCCCCCCTTATCGCGTAACCCCCCTTACAACCGCGTATCGCGTATTGGCGATGTCTCACGGGATTTGCACTCAAAGAGCCGTACTTCAATTTTAAAAAATCACAACTTGAATTGATATTGATTTGATACGCTCGCAGTGCATCTCTCTCGTACTTATTTATTGATATGTGATGTACTACGAATAATATCGAATCCAGTACAGTTTTTCAATTCGAATCCGTCTCAATCAATTCATAAAGCATACACAAGCATTGTGGACTGACCATTTAGATTATAAATACTCATACGCTAAATTGTATGAGTCTAGGGATCTTATTATACTGCCGTTCTAGTCTAAAAGGCAGTTTTTCGACAAAAGCTAGTTTCGAGATAATCGCAAAAAACCAACCCAAACATCTTTCTTGAATTTCTACGAAACGGAAAAACTTTTTCCGTTTTTTCTTTTTGTATGTGGTAGGTATATATATGTACTTATTTTAGGTATTTATAGTATGTTTCTAAACAGCTCAGTTTTTTTTAATTTTATAAAAAACACTTTAGTTTAGTATTAAGCTTAAAAATGTGTAGGTCGTACTAGTCAAGAAGGCGGTAAACATGCGTTATGCGGCGTTCTAACTTAGTTACGAAGTAGAAACTAGGTAAAAACGCCGTATATGTCACATGCTGCCTTTTTGCTTAGTAACAATGAATAATTCCCACTTGAAATCCTAAGTTAAAAGACCTTATAGCAGCTATTCGGCCTTTTTGGTTAGTATACTAGGAAAAATTAAGATTTTGTCCAGATTTTCGACTAGCGTGCTAGTATAAAAAAATGTATACCACCAAAAACACCGAATATACGGTTTTATAGATTAGTATTTATGGAAGAAATGGGAATAAAAAATAGACACGTAGTTTAAATGTTTATTTATATACGAACAAAAAACGCCATACTACTAGGCTATTATTAAAAAAACGAGATCCAGCGATTACTTTTTGGATTATAATCTTAATTACCATACAAAATTAACACATAAATTGGGTCATTCCCACTAGTTACCATCAAGTTGTTACCAGTGGTAACTAATGGGATTTGTTTCCCAGTAGTTACCACTGGTAAAAGGTTGGATTTTTTCCCCAGTAGTTACTACAATTTTGTTAGGGTTCAATAAAGCCTCTATTTTTATAGTATTCTACTTATACTGTTTTTATTACTATTTAACTATAACAACTTGATGGTAACTAGTGGGAATCACCCGATTTATATGTTAATTTTGTATGGTAATTAAGATTATAATCCAAAAATAATCGCTGGACCTCGTTTTTTTAATAAAAGCTTAGTAGTATAGTGTTTTTTGTTCATATAATAAAAGACATTTAAATTGTACTGTAAAAAAATGTTGGTGGTAACTACTAGGGAAAAAATCCCACCATTTACCAGTGGTAACTACTGGAAAAAAACTTTCCAGTAATAACCACAAAACTGAGTTGATGGTAGCTACTGGGAAGAAAGGTGGGAAATAAATTCCCAGTAGTTACCACTGGTAACAACTTGGTGGTAGATACCTAACTGGTGGGAATAACCCATAATATGTACAAATTTTTAATGTGTACAGTCTTTCTGATTTTATTTGTATCATAGGCTAGATTTACTCGACTCTACTAATGACATTACATGTACTTCTAATGAGCATGAGCAACGAAACTTAAAAGAGTCCGCAATAAGCTCAGCCGAATTATTACTTCCCATAAAAACGGAGATTCGTACTCATTTTAAAACAACGTGTTGTATTGTAATAAATTGCACATACAATAACATAAGGTATATCTATACCAGTACCTAATTAGTTTATATTCCAACAAAACTAATGAAATAGAGGAAAAATAAGTTTTGTATGAAAAACTTATATTCGCTGTATTTTTTTTATTATGGTATCTGAAGCTGCACATTAATTACAGGCATAGATATACCTTATCCTTTAGTGAGTACAAAGTTTTAGAACAATCTACCTAATCGTTTTAAAATGAGAGCGTAACTACGTTTGTATGGAGATCCCAGCTTGCTGCTGACTTAAATCTTAGCAACCATCTATCTTTGTAGGTGAGCAGTTTTCGCATACACGTAACTCACAATAATACATAATGTTTTACCGAATTCGTGGCATCTCTAATAGTTATTTTAGTTTGTTATCAATAGGCATCGAATCATCGAGAGTTTCATCGCACGGTAAGACGTTAGCGAGTTGTGTAGTCTACATTAGCAATAAAATTAAACTCGTATTAATTCCTGCACATACTCTGTCATTTATTTAATTCTAAAACGCATTTTAGCGGTTGTACCTAATTAAAAATCAGATTCAAATTTTAATAAAATTATTTTTCTATTAGATTACAAACTCATAGCTTTTACTATTTTAACATACAACTATTACCTAATACACAAACATACCAACTTATTTTAAGATACATATTGTTTTTTTATAAAACCCACTTAGGTATTTAATGGCCTAATATATATATAACTCTCAGTTGGTTTTTGGATGGACCCAGGTTCCATACAAAGATGCCCATGGTCCTTTGTCCTGGTTATCTAAATACTTAGGCGGAAAATGTTATTCTGTCCATAAGAATTCTCATTAAATTTCCCTTTAAAACATTTTTGAATAACATTTAAACTCATCGTAATGTCAAATACCTACTTGGCTTATAGGGAATTAAACCCGATACAATTAGCTCTAATATAAATTTGATTTTATTTAAATAAAAGCAGTCAAACCGTCGAATGAAAAAATAAAACTTAAACAACGTTTGCTGTAGAAAAGTACGTATGAACAATTTCATCATCACAAACTACGCTAGAAAGACGTTTTTGCTGTCGAGCGTAAGTATTTGCGAGGCAATTTTAAAGTATATACCATGATAAAAATGATAATACTCGAAGGTACTGATTGTAAACACTACATATTATTGATAACATATGATGGTAATGTAATAATAAAGTATTTTTCTTACTTTGACGTTCGGTCAATATTTCGCGCGCAAAATGCCACCTCCGCTCGCATACCGGCAGCCACAAGCCTGCGCTTGCGGCTGACGGCTTTTACTTAGCATAAGGGTGTCTTTCGGCGCGCGGGGAGCATGACGAAGGTTGGAGCATATACTGCGTTATAGACTAGTTAGACGCACTTTCAACCATTATAAAAGTTTGTTTGCGTTTAATACGACGTCCATACAAAATAAGAAGAACGTATAACATTTATACGTTTCTAAAGACTATTATGGTGACGTAAAAAAGTTAAGTGATACTAGGCTTAAATGACGTATGAGACATTTAAACAAAAAAAAATACTATACGATTTTTTAGACTAGTATCAGATCTAAAATTTTGCTAAAGATCCTAATCTTAAAGCGCGTATAGCGTCTTTTACGTATTTTTAGCCTAGTTTTTGGCTTATACGTTATTTTAGGCTAGACATGGTGGATAAGATTTTACGCAAACCAGAGCGTAAAAAAACGTATAGCTGCATATACGTTGTTTTAGCCTGGCTTTGTCAAATAGTCGCTTTTTAGACTAGGAACGCTTAGAAAATTGGTGCAAATACGGTCTTTTGACGATATTTTTCTCGAAAACTAAGCCACTTATCGGAAAACGGGCCAAAGTGGTCGATGCATCTCGATCTCTACATTACGAATATCACAAAAAGTCAATTTTGGCAAAATGTCGAAAAACTGCCTTTTAGCTTAGGAGGGCAGTATACTGGTTACAGCCACAGTGGAGTGGAATGTCTAAGAGGGGTGAAATCAGGTATAAGAGGTATAAGAAGTTCAAATGCGGCTTATCGTTTTTAATTCGAGATGATCTTATTTTCAAAGGTTGCTTAGGTATGTGGTTTTCAAAACAGAAGTCTGCAATTAGAATGTGTTTTTTTCTTATCACTACACTTTATAAAACAAAGTCCCCCGCCGCGTTTCTCTGTTTGTGTTTATGTATGTTCGCGATAAACTCGAAAACTACTGAACGGATTTTAATGCGGTTTTCACTTATCAATAGGGTGATTCTTGAGGAAGGTTAAAGGTGTACAATTTGTTAAGGTTTTGTGAAACCCGTGCGAAGCCGGGTCACAAAAAGTCATAAAAATTAGCAAACTTTTACTAAATTTAGTCCCTTTCTAACAAACACAAATCTGAAAATGACGTTATGATAACTAAAACTCATTCCACGTTATATTATAGATGTTTTACTTTATATTAAAATCTCATTCTACTCTGTACTTAGCTAATAATTCAATAATAATATCAATGAATACCACCATTATTAAATGTTAAACGCATCAACAAAACTGTAGTTCTCCTATCCGATAACAGGTGGCGCTAATTGTAAAGTTTTACTGCCCATACTTAGCGCTCGTATAAATTGTCAGTTACGACCTCCCTTTGTACGGTAACGACTTTTACGACTCGAACACATCGATGATAGTTGCTTATTTAATACTTTATACCTGGGGAATGGATAAATACAAATACTACAATAGCAAATAGATATTTTATGGCTATTTAAAATACAGGGTAGGTAGTTATGAATTCACGCATTTAAAGGTAGGGGTAATATTACCTACATGCCTGTTTAGTCCGTGACCAAAGTTACCTAAATAAATAATTAAATTAATATTATGGGAGAATCTTACACAAATCTACCTAGCCTCACTGTAAGGCTTGTGTTGTGGGTAGTAGACTACGATATACATATATAAAAGATAGGTACATAGATGTTGATTAAATACTAGGTATATTTCTATTTGTGGAAACTTGTAATTGGCTTACTGTTTCTATGTTATTACCCAATTTGTTACTCTAGCTGTAAGTTTTCCTAAGAAATAAGATAAAATAAAATAAAATGAGTACTAAGTTCAAAATTCTTATGACGTCACGAATCATGTCCGTCTCTAACGCATAACACGTTCTCTTCCTCACACAATTACTGCTCCGAACAGTCGCGAGTCGCGAACCGATTGAGTGACATAGGTAGGTACTACTACCGGCCGGCGGCGGTACCTATCATGGTCGCATTTTTATCACTTGTCATGTCATGCGTCACTTTCGCACTTACATACTTGTTAGAACGTGATAGCCATGATGACGGATGATAAAAAACCGACCATCTTAGCCCTACTGTACGCATATGATGGTCGTTCTTGTCTACGTGACAGCGTGATAAAACGGTGTCCGTCACTTTCTATCCCACGGTGTTAAAAAGTGACAGTTGTTTTATCACGTGGATAAAGATGGATAAAGCCATCCATAATACGCCGGCTGGATAGATCATCGATCTAGTCAAGATCGCAGAAAATCCACCAGATGTAGTGATCGTCGGTCTATCTTGTTTGAAGTCCAAGTCTTCACACGGTGCGCTTCCCATACAAACATGAATAATATGTCTTTCATATCGACAATACCTATACTTCTATCCACTTGTATTTTACTAAAACCATTTGTAATGAAGCATGCATTAAAATGTGGAACAACTTCAAAGACAGTGGCGCCTCTTGCAATTACGGCGCCCATCTGAACCAAATACGACCGATTTAGGAAGACCCCTCGCTTCAAAGAATCGCTTCGCGGAGAGAGCTCCGAATATATTGTTTTAGAAATAATGGATGATTTTATACTTGAGGTAGAGCGCCTAGTATAAAAGGTTTTATAGTTCAAAACCATCACTCTACAATAGAGTTGCCTATGAATTGCTAGGGATGGTGGTGCGAGCGATTTTGGGTTTTAAGTAACTAGTGTTAGAGTTTTTATTTGTTTGTACTTTTGGTTTGTGGATATTCGTTTTATTGTTTCCCGGTTTTCAATAAGGAAGTAATGGCGTAATATGTGGTTTCTTTAACTCATCGTAAACCACTGAGATAGTTTTACATTAAAGTAACAAAAATGAGAGCTACTATTTTTTTTTAACTTTTTAAATATACTATCAAATTAACAACTACTTATAGTGCGACATAAAATTGTAGAAATTAAATACAATGGAACTAAAAAATTCCCATACTAATTGTTGCCATGTTTAAGCATTTTACGTCAAAATTGTGACAGTTATGTTAGAAAGTGGCGCCCTATTTTATGTCGCACTGTATGTTATGAGTTTTTAATTAAAATATTGCGTAACGTTGTATTGAATTTAAATGTTTTCATGTCTAGAGAATAAGTTCACAGCGCGCTCAGTGCGGTGCTGCCAATGCCATCTATCGGACCAGCTTTGAACTAAAAGTTTAACTTTGTACGGTATCTTAATTGAAATAGTTATGAGACTGTTATTAAATCCATAACGAGGTACGCATGTTTCCACGGAAATTACTCTCTAATGGCGCATTTTATCCAAGAAA
Source organism: Cydia splendana (assembly GCF_910591565.1). NCBI lineage: Eukaryota > Metazoa > Arthropoda > Insecta > Lepidoptera > Tortricidae > Cydia > Cydia splendana. Next base: position 5,645,515 of record NC_085978.1, on the reverse strand, counting down.
CACATTGAATAGACATTTTCGCACATAATAACAAAAACAAAGCTGCAAGAGTTATTCAGACATAATTATTTGAAACCCATGTAACATCAATTCAAAGTCCACGTAAGTCGCCTACGCCAGGCTTCGGCACGGTTACCAATCACAAATTAATCCAATGCGTTTTTTAAAACAGTTGATTTTTTAAGGGTCACCAATCTAACCTTAAATAAGTAAAATTAACGGTTTTGACGTGATAACGTCTTATAAATCGATGAACACCGGTAGCATGCACGAAAAAGTGTCACGTTGTGGACATATCTCCATGGTAACGTTGTGGACGGATCTCCATGGTAACGTTACGGCCACGTTTTCTTATGACGTTATCACGCAAAACTACCGTCCGTAAACCGACTTTACAGACAACCATATTTTTTGAAGAGAAATAGGCGTTCGGTGAAATGAAAATTTGTCTAATGAAACATCGGGCAAGCATACCTACTTCAAAGTTGAGATACTGAGAGATAATACCCTTCAGTAGTTCAGTACTGGAGTTGCCACACTTGCCACTGCCTAAAACATAATTAAAATTGCAAAACTTTCTACATGGAAAAGTCTAAAATTTGTTTTACTGTGACCTCATACTTTTTTAGCATACTTGCGACTTGAGTACCTAAAGGCCTAACTAAAGAATATAAGCGTTGCGTTTCCAAAAATGTCGCGTTTTGAGATTAACCTTACAAATCAAATGCGATTACATTTTGTTACGAATCCATTATCAAGAATAAAGCAAGCTACATTCCAAAATGTCTTAGAAGCATGGCAAAACAGCGTACATAGAGCCTTTAACTAACACAGAAATTCTTACACCTTTGTTACACGATAACAGCACTTATGTCTTTGATATAAGGGCTTTTGCAATTGCACTTAAAATGCACAAGCTAATTAAAAGTTTTCTCACACATTTAAACAATTACTTGTTTCTGTCGGGTTTAAAACACTTTTACGCGCTCGGTATTATATTGTTGCATTCCTAACTAATGATAATAACTGAGGGCTATGTCTTGAATCCTGGCCACAGGTTATCTTAACTAGTTGGTGTAAATAAGAATAAGACAACTCACAGTCACTACCCATCGGCGCTCTAATGCTAAATAAATATTTGGAGACAAGCTTACACAGATCTACATAGCCCCTAAGTCCCCTAACGAAGCAAAGCTTATACTATGGGTCAGATTTAAAAATATCTACAACAAAAATTGAGTTCTATGGGTACATACATACCATACCATACATACCATGGGTATACATATTATAATGTATTAATAAGACAGCTATAATGAATAAAGCCTGTATCTATTAAGGTCTCCCTTGACATGTTTTCATTGTTCGCTAAATTACATTTTCTGAGAACTTTTCTTAAAGAAATTTGGCAACTTCGGAAACTTTTCTTTGGTATAATGCTAGTAGCGCTGCTCAAGCCGTAGAATTATACGAGTAATTCATAATGCGGTGTCTGTGTAGCCTGTGATCCTGTGTAACTTTATATATTAGGAAAAATATGTCTTTGTGTGTTATTCCGCTTAGTGTGAGCTATGCGATATGTGAAATTTCAATTGAACAATCAGCGGAAGAGGACATTGATAATTTACTGACACTACCGTGTATACTTGAGTGCAATTAAAACTGGTCACCTTGTTTGGGAATTTTCAAACAAAATGTCTCTTTTATCCTTTATTCGACATTTACGTCGACGATTTTTTTTAAATACTTAATATAGGTTATAGGTTCTCGCGGGCTTGGTTTCCGCACCTCGACGTCATATTATTGCGCCTATTTTGCGTGGTGGGTTGGCGGCACTATTCTAGCCAACCCAACTCTACCAAGAAGCCTAGCAGACCCTTGACGTTGCCGACGACTTCTGGGAGAGACCCCGGTGAACCGAGGTGTTGTGCCCGGTATTCTGCCACCCCTGGGCATTCGAGAATGACGTGGGCGGCTGTCTCCTCTGCCTCCATGCATGCTCTGCAAATACTTCATATTCAAACCAACAGAAAAGACACCGGTGTAGTAACCAGAGCCAAACAGAAGTGTCAAGTAGGTCTGTACTCTGTACACAGCGCTCGCGTTACGTGGAAACCGATACGCACGCCGCCGACACACAAAACCAATTAACATTAGGTAGCTTTACCGATCGGTCAATACTTCTTTATGAATGGCTTTTAAAATTATTTCGTTTAAAGCACAGACCACACAGACACCGCACAGACCAAAAGGACGGTCAAATTGACAACCTCCTACTTTTTTGGAGTCACTTATTAAAAAGTTACCTACGGTTTGAAAGAAGAATGTAGTTTTCGAGCCGTTTGAGGGATCTTACTCATGAGCCGTGTGCGCTGGTTGATCGTTGATCGACGTTAATCGTCGTAAACTTTTTTAATTCGTATTGTATTTAAATAAAAAAAAAACCCTTTAACAAACATGATGATGATGGACTGTACCTACACGTGAGATTTCGTGATATCATAAAATAAATGAACGCGCATTCTTGCAATTATCAAGTCAAATTATGTATTTGCATGTATAAAAAGTATTTTAATGTTATTAACGGTGAATTTGCCATACTTATCGGTTCGAATTTTCGATACTTTCAGTAAGAAAATATGACCGAAATAAATAAAGGAGCATATGGAAGTTTGACCACACAAGTCGGTACAGTTATTATTGCCAGTACGATTTGACAAGTCAATTTAAGGTGTCATTCCATTTCCGAATGGAGGCAGTGACCGCCTCAAACCTTCCGCTGCGATCCAAATTTAATCGTAATTGTAAAGATATAAGTAAAAGGCTCAATTTAAAATGTCAAGAAAAGTAATGCGATCGCACGGAAATGCAACCGATAGCACTTCAAATAGGACCGTGAACCGTGTCTCTAAGGTTCAATTTCGAATGCGAATGATCAGAAATGCAATGTCACTCGTAACCTAAATTCGCGTGCATATTTTAATTATTTTTATGACGTAATTAGCAACCCTGTAAGCCATTCGGTTAGGCGATACAGATAATCTCGGCGTCGTAACTTCTGATTGGGTCGTACAACGAGGCTTTCTCAGGCCATCCGATTTGAGTTTGTAATTATTGTGTATAATCCTGCACGAAAGGTTTACATAAGGAGTTATATTTTCATTATAGAAGTGTAAAGTATCAGGCCTTGGTTGAAATCGTATAAGATTACAATACCTACTTACCCGACCCGAAGTGGATCTTGGCCTCCGACGCCATAGACCGCCATGTTTCTCTGTCTAAAGCCGTTTCTGTCCAGTCGACGGCGCGGAGTTGGCTAAGGTCTTTTTGCACTTCGTCTCTCCAGCGGTACCTAGGGCGTCCAGACGGTCTTCGGCCATTTGGTACCTTCAGGAGGGCGTACTCTATCTGATCTATAAAAACGTCCCCGTCTTACCATTCAATATTACTCTGGATATTTCATACGGCGGCATCCTAGAGTTTAGTCTTTCTTCAAATTTTGAGTGATATCCTCAAATCGGGTCTTGCACTTCAGACAATTCCGTGCCAGGTCGCGTAAGACGTCGTCTATACTACGTACAGTACGAAATAGTAATTAATTGGTAGGTAGTGCAAGAGAACTACCTAGTAACATGAAGCCTAACTAACCTTTTAAAGAATAATTTATTCAGTTATTCTATTAAGTTACTTAGATAATATTACCTGATCAAAATAAAACCAATACCTAACTTGTTAATAGTCATATCCTCTACTGTTTCATAGTTACTATTATTGTTCATTAGTATGTACTTATATTATAATAGATAAGCAGCCTTCCCATATTTAAAACCAAGACACGTATGGGTATCGTATATCATAGTAGGTACAGTGGTACAGACGGTGCCAATGCGCTCTAATTAGGACAAATTTATCTTATTATCCAAAGTTTTCTTTATAAGGACGATAGTACTACACTACTATTAAAATTCACTTAGAGTTAGACCAAGAAAAGTCTGCAGCGATTTTGATAGCCCACGCAGTGCAAGTGTTATTTATACGTCATAATTTCATAGAAGTTTGACGTTTAAAATGGCACTTGCACTGCGTGGGCTATCAAAATGGCTGCAGACTTTTCTTGGTCTAACTCTGTCACTCAGGCCATCTCTACGATATGAGTCGATAGAAAATGCAATGGGAGAATGGGACTAAGAAAAGAAGACATGTCCTTTAGCTTAAATGGAATGGTGTTAAGCAAAAATGTGTCAACCCACATTTATTTTGCAATAAAATGTCAACTTTAAGCGTCAGTTTTTTGAGTTGACATCTTATTGAAAAATGAATGCGGGTTGAGACATTTTTGCTAAACACCACCCGTACTATTTTCTCCATTTGGATGTTAGGTAAATCAATGCCAATTTTTTTTCTAGGACTGTGTCAGATGGCGGTAGCTTCCATAAAATTAAGTAGGTACCTGCGCTATTATTGATTAGGATCCGACCCTAAGATTTAAGGACTTAATCAAAACTAGATCAAAGATGAGGTACAATTTGATGTTGCTAGACCAGGGGTCGGCAAACGGTTTGAAAAGTAGAGCCAACCGCAGTAGAAATCATCAATTTTATGCATCTTAAAAAGCCATAAAACTTTATTTTAGTGTGGTCTAAGCCCTAAATGGTTGAATATTTTTGGTGTCTTAGAGAGCAATAGCAACTCCACGGAGCCGCATGCAGCTCGCAAGCGGTTTGCCGAGCTCAGAGGGCCTACCTCGAACTACGTTCGACGTGTTGCCTCTCTGTCACACTTGTAAATTCTTACGTAAGTGTGACAGGGAAGCAACACGTCGAACGTAGTTCGCGGTAGGCCCTCAGACCAAGACCAGGCGTGGCTCACTCCTCGATTTCGTCGCTTTACAACAGGTAGCTACAAGTACATCCGTCCCACACCAATTTTGGTGGCTAGCCATAAGCCGCGCGTGGCGCTGTCGCCACCTAGCGGTCTTATTATTATTGGGAGCCTATAATGTCCCACTGCTGGGCAAAGCTTTTCCAGTCCTCACCTTTTCCACTTCCCCACTTTTTCCAGTCCTCCCGATCCTGTGCAGTCTCTGGCCATTCCTTTAAAAAGGAGACTAACTCGTCTCGCCATCGCCGACGTGGTCTGCCAAATCCTGGTTTTGATCTGGGCTGCCATATCTGTCCTAATCGTAACAGACGCGTTTTGTTTGAGAGTGAATCTTCTGTACAGTACTATTATTTATTCTGTGCCTAGACTAAGAATTCCGATCGTCTAGCACTCGCGTGCTCGAGCGTACCGCGGCACCTGTGTCGGCAACTTGAAAGCGCCGCGCGCGGGCGCAAATATTTATTTTAATTTAGACCCCGGCGGCGATCGCTCGTTAATCGCTAATGGCCTCCTTGCGATTGTTTCAGTAGTGACGTCACAACTGTGACGTCAGCTGAATAATCCTATTGGCTAGAAACGCTATCATGTTTTATTCTGATTACTCATCATCTTCCTAGCGTTGTCCCGGCTTCATGCCAAGGCTTATTAGGGAATTCTGGTGTCCGATTGATTATTGCATGTAGATATTTAAGTTATTTAACTTAAGTAAAAAACCGGGCAAGTGCGAGTCGGACTCGCGCACGAAGGGTTCCGTACCATACTGCAAAAAACGGCAAAAAAAAAACGGTCACCCATCCAAGTACTGACCCCGCCCGACGTTGCTTAACTTCGGTCAAAAATCACGTTTGTTGTATGGGAGCCCCACTTAAATCTTTATTTTATTCTGTTTTTAGGGTTCCGTACCCAAAGGGTAAAACGGGACCCTATTACTAAGACTCCGCTGTCCGTCCGTCCGTCCGTCTGTCTGTCACCAGGCTGTATCTCACGAACCGTGATAGCTAGACAGTTGAAATTTTCACAGATGGTGTATTTCTGTTGCCGCTATAACAACAAATACTAAAAAACCGGGCAAGTGCGAGTCGGACTCGCGCACAAAGGGTTCCGTACCATAATACAAAAAACAACAAATAGCTATCACGGTTCGTGAGATACAGCCTGGTGACAGACGACGGACGGACGGACAGCGGAGTCTTAGTAATAGGGTCCCGTTTTAACCTTTTGGGTACGGAACCCTAAAAACGACACGATACATTGAGAACCAACCTACACCACAGAATAAATAATAGTACTAGGTACAGAAGACTCACTCTCTAACAAAACGCGTCTGTTACGATCAGCACAGATATGGCCGCTAGGTGGCGACAGCGCCACGCGCGTAGGGTTACCAGATGACAGGAATTTTCCTGACATGTCAGGAATTTTGGCCTTTTGTCAGGAATAGGGACGGAACACGAAAATGTCAGGATTTTTTTAAATTGATAGACTTTTTTATAAAGTACCTTTTTATTTACTTAAGTTAATGCAAATAATAAATTTAATACAACTTAAATTAATATAATGCAGCTATCGGCTCAATCGGGTGGCCATCGCTAACGGCTAGACACCCACCCCACCCCCGTCGTCGTCAAAAATATGAATGTCAGGAAAAATATTCCGAAATCAGGAATTTTGTCAGGAAATTTAAAATTTGTATCTGGTAACCCTACACGCGCGGCTTATGGCTTTCCCCAAAATTGGAGCGGAACGGATGTACTTTTAGCTACCTGTAGCAAAGCGACGAAATAGCGGAGTGAGCCACGCCTACACTTCGAAAAGTCGTGTTAACCTTCTGTCATTTTTCAGCAGGGTTTCAAAATTAGATAGCTTAATTTTAACTTCATGAGGCCTATGTATACCTATATATACTATGTGTAGGCCGCGGGTCGTCAGAAGGTTAAAACGAGTATGATATAAGTAATTGAATTTAAACTGTTGTGAGACATTCTAACATTGAATCATTTTACGGTTTAGACTCACTTGTTTTATTTAAGTCACTCGCGCGACTACTTTCGGAGAGCCTAAGGTCTCCTTTATCGTGCGAGATGTCGCGCGAGTGACTTAAAACAAGTGAGTCAAAACCGTAAAATTATTCAGAGTATGATATATAATAGTACTGTGCTATAGAGAGTTTCGCAGGCGAAAAGAAAACAACGCTTCCGTAAAAACTTTAACATACGTATAAATAAGTGTCAATTATTCTCCTAGACCATATAATTGCTTATCAATCTCATCCACAACAAGCTCCCAGCGTGTTTGCCCAAATATTTGCCCGCGCTTTTTGTGGTGAAAAGGGCATTAGTGAACCCTTCTATTGACACGGCTAAGGCGGTTTGCGTGTCAACAGCCACGGCAAATATTGGTCGGCGGCCTCCGGTTTTGTTCTTTTACACTTTAAAGAGATATCGGCTTCCTCTGTTTATGGGATTAATAGCTCACCTGCCGGCGTATTATGGATGGCTTTATCTATTTTTATCCACGTGATAAAATAACAGTCACTTTTTAACACCATGGGATAGAAAGTGACGGACACCGTTTTATCACGCTGTCACGTAGACAAGAACGACCATCATATCCGTACTGCTTTGCTTTGAAGTAGGTAAATTGTTGAAAATTTATTGTAAATTTTATTTTCCGAGTTAAAATTGTACGTGATACAATTTATTAAATAGCAAAACTTATAAACTATTATTCAAATTAAGTTTAAACCAAATAAATTAAAACTAATAAAATAAGTAAATAAATAAAACTGACCCATCTATCTTAGGTTCCCCAGATTTGTCCCCTGCGGAAAGGTGCCCATAATATGGCTGGTCCATTCCCACGCTTAATAGGTCTATTCTTTGGCCTAGGAATGAGCCAGCCCTAGGTCACCCGTGGTTTCAAACAGTATAAGGCCCTGAAAAAGATTCTGAGCGTCACGACTCCAAATGTTACTCAAAAGTAATTTTTACCAGAACCCCTAGTGAATAGAAATAGAATAGAAATACATTTATTATATAGTGTAGGTAAATTTCATTCCGTTTTGGAAACGGGACGTTTTGGAAACTCAAAATCCCATACAAAATGACACTTTACGCAAATGCAAGGATAACATTCCATTTCTGACCGCAGCTGCACTACTAGTACGAACGCGTCGGTGTTATTGTCAATTTCCATAGTAAAATGAATGGTAGTGCTGCTGTCGTTGGAAATGGACTGTCACCTTAATCCTTTATCATCGTATTTTCACGGAAACGCACGATCGTGTTATGCTATTTCAATCAGTCTCAGTACAAAAAGTACTGAAGTTGACTGAAGTAGCATGACAAATACGAACGTTTCCGAGAAATTACGATGGCAAAGGATTGTTCACTACATTTGTAACTCCATGGATACAAAATATAGTAGGTAGGTATCTGATTGACCGAATGACCAAATCATGTGGTTTTATAGGTACAAAATTAACACTAGGGCCACTAGGGGTACAGTTGGCATTGGCAAGACACACGAGCGTATAATCCATACATTTAATATTGAATCCCAGCCATTAAGTAGGTAGAGTTAGACCAAGATAAGTCTGCAACAATTTTAATAGCACACGCAATGCAAGTGTTATTTATATGTCATAATTTCATAGAAGTTTGACTTTTAAAATAACACTGGCACTGTGTGGGCTTTCAAACTCGCTGCAGACTTTTCTTGGTCTAACTCTAGGTATTTAGTTTTTCACTGGCTACCCAACCTACGATTGTGTAGTGTATGGAATAGGATATTTGACTACTACTCAAATCAGTTTCTTTTTTCGAACTGTCAAAACGAACTGCCTACTCTTTATAGTTTTATACGGGTTTTAAAATATAAATTGTGTCTAAAGTAACTGCTGTCTACGTTTCTCTATTAATCTTCTGGTGCTTTATTTCTTGCTTGGTGTAAAATAATTTATTTGAAATACAGTCAAATACCCTATTGACTATATTGATGATATGGACACACAATGAATGGAATTCATTCGTAAAGTGGCCATGCACTTTTGCAGCTGAGGGTTAGTCTTATTTAATGTTGAGGGATTATTATTGGTCATATAAAACATAAGGTACCTATTATTCGTTATACGAATGTGAAGAGTTTATAGAGTTAGATCATGAAAAGTCTGCAGCAAGTTTGAAAGCTCACGCAGTGCCAGTGTTATTTTAAACGTCAAACTTCTATGAAATTATTACGTATAAATAACACTTTCACTTTCATAGAAAAATTTGGATCTGAAGACGGCTGTGGAATACCCATCCTTGAAGATTAGATTTCTCTTCTTTCTACCGCACAACTGTATTGAAATAAGCTTAAAATTGTATTATTTAACGTAATAAATGTGTTATCACTTTTATTTACTTACTTTTACTTAAATACACGACGCGCTAGTAAAAAGTGACACTTTCACTGCGTGGGCTATCAAAATCGCTGCAGACTTTTCTTGGTCTAACTCTATCACTTTTATTTTTAGAGACCACAGAGTGGAATGTTTGCGATGATCAGACATCGGGTTTTAAAGGGCACGAATGGAATAAAAGTACTAAGTTTATTAACAACAAGGCTCTTTATATATTTTTTGGCATTACATTGAGGAACTACAATATAAACAAGCCTCTTAAACGAACAGATAAAAATATGTACGCGAAGACTCTTTTAATCAAACTCAAAAAGCAATCAGATTTAACACAAACACAGAATAACCGTGACTTATTCACAAAAAAAGCCTATAACTTAACTACTAGAAAATACTGCCGTTTAGTATCGCTTCGATATTCGAAATCAAATCGATACGATGCTTTGCCGAAATCCCGTCCTTGCTTCGGCGAATTCCAAACATCTGCAATAAAAAAGTTTTCCTATGGACTCGAATCACGTTTCAAACCGTTCCTCGAATTAAAATTACAAAAAGCGAGAGCGAGCGAGCAACTTATTCGCAGGTGTGTTGGAAGGAGAGGTCGGATATGCGACAACTGCAACGCCCCTGTACGAAGGAATAAAATTCAAAATAAGATTTGAAAGGATCTAAAAGGAAAAACAAACAGTTGGATTGGATTTCTCTAGGTTAGAGGGAGAGGGGTATGTTTCTGGCGGGTGGGTCGTCGAGATATGGAGTTATGCTGTGAATTAGCGAGTGTGGGGCGGAGATGAGCCATCGAGCTATTGATAAGCATGCGAAAAACTCTTCGAAGTTAATCAATCGGTTCTTTAAATAGTTTCTTTAAATCGATATTTCTTATTTTCCTACTTTATCATCACTAAATAAGCACACTTTACCCAACTTCGATTTGTATTTAAAAACGACTACCTACTATTTTATCTTTAGTTATTATTAATTAATTTTTCGAATATATTCATGCGGAATAATGACAGTTAGGTACCTATTAATATTATAATATAACGCCTGATAATGTAATGACAGCCAATTAGCATAATTGAAAGATAACTTTCGTCATTAAATTTTTTAGAAGTCGAATCGAATGTCAGCTTTACCAAAAAGAATAGATAGTATAGAGGGGTCCTGTCATGGTAAATTTTGTAGTCACTGTAAATTTACTGCCATCTATCGACACACGACTAAAACTCAAAATGAAAACGTATAAAGTTATCAAAAAATGTATATATATGGATAAATGATTTTATTATTTTTATATCATTTTGATCCATGTTCATTCACTGATATCTATGTGTAAAAATTGTTAAATATGAAACGGTGTCGTCACGCCATCTAGCCGAGGATAGGCTAAAGGTGTGTGCGGCATCTATTCGAGAATGACTTTGACTTGAATTCCGAGGCACGTTTTTTCCTTAGACTTTATTCGTCTTATACGAAGTTACATATGTCTTTGGCTTTACAAACGTTGCGTAGTAAGCTCTCAGATAGTGTTAAGACGTGTGACGCCATCTAGTGGTCAATAGCGGAACTTCACCATACGAAGTACGCTTTGTGGTACTGTTTTTTTATTTATTTATTATATATTGGATTGCGATGGTAACATTAATTTAGTTACTTTTAAATACGAACGTCGTAATAATTAAAGTTATTAATTATAGCACCTGTCACATTAATTAAAAAACAGTTATTTATATGTGACACAGAAGTCAATGTAAATTTATTAAGTACCCTTGAGACGTCATTTTTCACTTAAGTAGTTTGGTATTTGTAGGTTAGAAGTTGAACTGTATAGGTATATAGGTAAGGTTTACTCGGGTAATTCCGAATGTCGAAAACTGTCGGATAATTCCGAAAGAGACTTTTATTATGATGGAATTAAGGGTGATTTTCATCTGAATTTCGGAATTATCCGACATTCGGTAATACCCGAATACACCTTACTTTATGAAAATGTAAATATAGTGATCTATTTAAAATCTCGGAATTTACTATGTATGTACCTACAGGAACAGAAGTAACGTAGGTACGTTGGTTCTCTGGCAATAATAAAAGGTTATAGTATGTACCTTACCTACACACGATTGAGTCCCGTTTAAATAAACAATAATGTGTGAAAATTGGTGTAACTTTGAACATCACGAATTATGGAGCAATTCTACCACCTACGCTCTCCATACGCACAAAAACTGAAATGGAAATGGTGTGGCCACGTAGCACGCTCAAACAAGGAAAGATGGGCAAAAATAACCACCATAATTTAAATATCTGTACAAAATACTGTAATCTCGTAGAGAATTAATAAAGGCTTTTATTTTATTTTATTCTACCACCTAGGTATTCAATACGTAAATGCGTTTTTTGGACTTGAATGCATATTTCCATGGAAATAGCTCAGTCTTTTCAACAAAGTAATAAGCAAGGAAGTTCATATCCATACAAATGAGGCACAAATCTTCACGTATTATCTGCATTGTGGCCTAGAGCATTCTTGTATGCGTTTATGTACAAAGGTGGACTTTAACTCAACTGCATAGAAACTATATTTGAATGACCTCCGATTGTTATGTTTGACAAGGTATAGCAAAAATGCGTTTGTATGCAAAACATACATTAGTATTCTAAAAGCACGTCGTGAATAATACATCGGAAAACCGCTCTTATTGTTTAATGTATAAGGTCGTGTTGTATCAATATTCAACGGATTTGATTCATTTGATTTCGTTTTTGCTGTATTGGGAATAAATAATTTGATTTTGTGATTTTTATCTTGTTTATTGCAATATATACCTACCCCCTTATTCATAAAACTTTAAGGGCCTGATTTAGTTAAATTATGTTTTATGCCTATCTTACAAATACATAAGTCAAAATGACAGATTATTAGAATGATAGATGAGAAACGATTATTAGCTAATTGAGGTTTGTAGCGCGTTTATGTAAGGGGGTTAGTGACTAACCTAGCCGCCGCCAATCGAAGTTAAAAGCCTGACCAGGAATATATGATCACGCGCCATGTTGCGGAATTTCACTGGAACTAATTTTTTCATACTATACTGACCTGTCACCCTATACATGAGAATAACAGCGCCCTCTTGACAATGATCATATATTACTGGTCAGGCTTTACGCGTTCTATATTCCCAGAATGTTGCATGAGGCAATTGAGATTGAGAGATATCCAAACCTTTATAGGGAATATGGCTGTTCTCTACCACCAGCTTGGGATCCAGTGGTCCGTCTAATAAAGGAACAAGCAAGACCATAGGTACTGTAAGACCGTACTGTTCAATATTGTGGACATTTCAATAGTAATGTTAGGTACTTAAAATAATTGTAATGTATAACTAGCTTTATGAATCATTATTCGCATGTTTTTTTTTTAATTTATTTACACATCACAAAAACATAATACAAAGAACTTAAAACTAAGATGCGCCACAGAAACTTATGAAAGTTTATGCGACTTATAAAAGTATGTATAACTAGCCTTAAAATTTATTTCCATTATTTCTGAGGTGAGGTGAGGTTTTTCCTCATTCAACCGTTGACAACGAACGCTGTAAAGGGTTCGAAACGTCGAGATGTGTTTTAAATTCATTATAATTGAAATTCAAAGGTGTATGTGAAGTCCCCAATCCGCTTTGGGCCAGCGTGGGGACAATAGCCCAAGCCCTAAGAGGAGGCCTGTGCCCAGCAGTGGGACGTATAGGTATCGGCTTAATATTTTATTTTATAAGCGATATAATCCGTTTAATTCCTTTTATTTCATGAATAACTATCGCGAGACAATATAATAAATAGACTAACAATAACACAGCCAGCATATATCTCGGCCCGTAATTGCATTAAACATTTTATTACATAATTGCGTCTCCCCCATACAAATCGCTGCTTGATTCGTTTAAATTGTTTTAATTTTGACAAACCATTTGATTACGGTACGGCTTCCGTCCATTTAAACGGTGTTGCGTTTCTTATTGTGTATGGAGTGATGGTGGGAAAGAAACTTTGGTAAAAGTTGTTATACCTAAGGAGAATTTTCCTTCACCATGTGCAATAGGGTATTCTCCTAGTCAAATCAGTTTCTTTTTTAGAACTGTCAAAACGATTTTCAAATAAGGAATTTATCTTAAACTAATAACGCATAGACGGATAGTCTCCATACGGCTAACCTGCCAAAAGTGAAGCCGAAACACGATCGATGTGTGCGTGGAACGCTCGTGTTTTACGCTGAGCAAACACACACATATATACAAAATATGTTGCCAGTATTCATTTACTTCTCTCAAAGTAGGGGAATTTTAACAACATCACACTTGGTTATTAATAATTTGGAAGTGTGTAGATTCGATTTTGTAGCAAAAGCTTTTTGTTTATTTTGGGATTTGTTGCATTTCTGTACTTTGTGAAATAAGGATTAAATAAATAGCTGATAAGTTTTTACTATTTTTATTTATTTAACAAATGTGCATAAAATAATAAGAATAAATTTAAATAGGACAGAGCATATTCGACTGTGTTTAGTCCGTTTCCAATGTTTCCATATTGCGTCATTCCGATTTAGTCTATTTTTTTCCTTCCATCTCGCAGACAGAAGTAGATCAGTCAGAAAACTGAAACGAACATGACACAAAATAAAAATAAGAAAAAAGTAAATACTTACCTAAATAATTAACTTAATTATAATTTTCTATAATTATACAATGAAATTTAATGGAGCGTATTTATTTTAGAATGTAGACGTCATGTCCCATTTGGAGGAAAAAATATTCACTACACTGGCAACATTTAGAAGAAATGGCGGCTGACGAAAATTTGGATTTTTGTATTTACGATTATGTAAAAATATCACATTAAACTCGATACTTACGCGTGAAATGTAATATTAAGCGGTTTGTATTTATTATATGATGTGTTGTGACACCCATTCACTGTACAAACAACCATCTTTCCTGTAGTTTTTGATTTTTAAACGGGAGGTGTACACACACCGATTTGACTTTGAGTACTGCGAGGGCCGTTCGAATACGATGATGCGAGTGTGACGTGACGTCGCACTTGAAATGGCTTCACTGGGGGTGTACGAACTAGGAATCTATGCCTTATAAATCTATGGAATTTATATGAAACATTACACAATGACGTCACGGTCCACTCACCTACTTTTTAATCTTTTTATATTTCTATCGTTCTTCTTCCCCGCGTCATCCCAGCATTTCGCTGCCCCAATATTACAGGGTTCTATGTTACATTTTCAAGATAGTTTAAATTCGACTTAATGTCACTATGATAATGTTCAATTTTCAGTTCGATAAAAGTGAAACATAGAACCCTGTAATATTTTGCCACGGTTCATGAGAGCCTGGGGTCCGCTTGACAACTAATCCCATGATTTGACGTGGGCACTAGTTTTTACGAAAGCGACTGCCATCTGACCTTCCAACCCAGAGTTTTTAGAGTTTAATCCCACTGGAAAATAATCGAACAATACCCAATAATATCCATTCAACACTCGCCATTTCATACACCACCGACAATATGACATCACTTTTTCCTCTAACGAAGCGGCGACTTCATTCCAGCCAGCATTAAAATATAAATAATTACGAGTATCGTGATAGAGTTTAATCGTTCGGGTCTCATCTAAAACATCGTATGTCTTTTAAAGTCCTTGGCATTTAAGTCCTTTCAAAGGCACTGCTCATTCCTCCAATTTCTTTATTTTACGGTTGGACAACATATTAAAATGTAAATCGAGCGGCGGTGTGGTCCGCTATCGATGCTGAAGTATCGATTAAAAATAATCACTCGGTTCTTAACGTCGGAATGATTTAGAAGAATGATGAATAGCGGGACTAGTTTGTTAAATTTGTTGTTATTGTGATCTGATTTGTTTTATTGTGGCTTGTTAATTAGTTAAAGCAATTAAAAATACGCAGTAGGGGACAAAATTCAGTTTTACATATGTCACATTAATTTTATTCATTACCAATAATTAAATTTAATTAGGTATTCTTCTTGCAATGAACAAATGTACCTAATTTGTATAAAAGGACGTTAAATATTTACAAATCTTGACTATGCAATTGCAGTCCCGTCATATCCGGTGTTTTACATAAATAAACAAAATAAAATAAAAATAAAATATTTCAATATGTAAATAAACACAGAAACTATAGTTAGGTACTTACTTCCATTAGTTGGAACTACATAGTTCTCACACACAGTATCGATACTCAAAGCAATAAATAAATACATATTAAAGGACGTTATTTCACCCATTGGCTAAGCCCCGCAGTGATCTCAACAAGGCTCGTGAACAGTCTGTCTGGTCGTCTGTCGTTGTAATGTCTAATTTTGAATTTAAATGTCCATAGTTCCAAATATGTACATATGTCAGTCAGTCAGTCAGTCAGTCAGTCGGTCTATGTCAGGTCGCCACGGAGGTCGGAAGCCACGACAGCTCGTGAAGTCAAATACATAACTGTTGATAAATACTTAAATACATATAAAACACCCATGACATAAGAACAAATTATCTATGCTCATCACAAAAATAAATGCCCTTACTGGGATTTCATAGGCAATGTCTCAAAATTAAATTACCTCAATTATCGATATCTCTTCACCCAGCCCTAAGCCAATAAGACAGATTACGTGTAACTGGCCAGAGATGGCGCCAGCGTCGGCACTTCACTGAGCTTTCGATACGCACACGGCTCATAAAAGAATTACCAAACTTGTCTCTAATTAAGATGACGCAAGAATGAGTCAGACGCGGCGGGTTAGATGTTGGAAAAATATGATTTCATTTCATCCGATTTGGTTTAATTTTGCGCTTTTACATAGAGCTTTTATTATTGCGAGTAGCTAAATTTAAATTTTAAGTGAACTAAAATTTGCTAGAAAGATCACAGTGACATTGTTGTCGTATCGTTTTTTTTACTTTTGCATGTGGCTTAAAATATAACTACACTATACATTGTACTTGTAGGTGAGGTACTTAAACTTTTTTAGTATACTTAGGTACACAATTAAGTCCCGTTAAAGTAAAAAATAATCTTAAGAGTTAATTATGTATATCATAATAATTACAAATATTACAAGTAGGTAAGTAACATAAAAGCATGAAAAGTATTACAAATATTATGTATTTTGTAATTATAGTTTTAAGAAATGCTTAAGTACAAAAGATGAATGTGTTCCAGCTAAAACTAGCGCCATCTAGTGGCAAGTAGCATAGCTATTAAACTTATATATAAACAAACGTTATCTCTCAAAAAATATTTTTATTTTAACTTAAGCTTATTATATATTCTAGAAATCAAGTAGATTAACGAAATGGTGGCTATGTCATGCCCTTTATATGAGTTTTTTACTGAAAATTGTCTGTGTCCTGACCGAAGGTTTATTATTAGTACTTAAGTAATATTTTTCGCGAACGATACAGCATAATCGAAACCACGAATCTTAAGCACCACACATATTAAAGATTAATTTCACAAAAAAATATCTATATGCAACTTTGCACCCCAACACATCTTCCGTATTCCGCGTAAGTACATGACACTCCCAACCCTGTATTACGGCAAGGCCTAATGCACTATAATTTGAGCCACACCATCATTACCGAAACCGCCGAGTTTCGGACGTATTGTACGTAATACGCGGTGAATATTTTATCAGTAGTCAGAGGTTAGATAAAGTGTGGCAGGAATTAGGAATATCTATAACATTATGAAAACTACACCCGGCGCTTACGGAAGGGTGGGAAAGGCCCCACATAATTTTACTTTACGAGGCAGTTTTTCTTGTAAGTAGGTAGTCCAATTCAATAAGCTACTTAGGATTGTTTAACTTGATATTTGACCGACCCGATAACGTACAGTCGAGTTCAAATGACATCTTTACAATCCAACGTTCCAAAAATACATATATTTATAGTGCGACATAAAATAGTAGAAATTAAATAAAATGGAAATGTTTAAACTAAATTGTTGCCATGGTTAGGCATTTTACGTCAAAAATGTGACAGTTACGTAAGAAGTGGCGCCCTCAATAATTTTCTACAATTTCTTGTCGGACTATACACGCATCTTATGCAGAATTTTATGGTTGAACTATAGATTTTATTTATTTGGTCCGCTAAAGTATCATAAAGCACATTATAGATGCTTTCATGCATTAATTTCGTTCGACCACATGTAAAAAATATCGCTTTTGTAAAATAAGAATGCCTCATAGCATTAAGTCCGCCTTTTGTACTGTAAGGTTTTCTTTTGTGCAATAAAGGTTAAATAAATAAATAGTTGGGCGTGTATTGTTTGGTTAATTGACAAAGTTTCATTCGCCGTATTCGTTTCTTAATTAATAGCAACCTAAATACCAATGACAATCCAATCGATAACTGCAATTGGAAAGAAATTGCGATGCACTATAATAGGGCAATTAGGGCTAGCTTCCTATAACGGCGGCGCCGGCGGTAGATGGTCATCGCCTCATGTAACATTCAACAGCGTACGCGATAATCACCTTTAATAACCTGGGTGCTTAGCCAATATGCCAATCGTTAACGCTCCGTAGCGTAGTCATCACTTTCTATCTTAGAGCATTTAGTAACTGGAGACGTCATGGCTGTCATTTTCTGTCCGAAACAAGTCTGCCGATTTTTGCGCGGGAGGGGACGTCAAATGTATTGCTATTTCTACATGATTTGAACGTAACGTACAAATAGCCATGTCAGTCCATACAAAAGTTTGCACAATTGTGCAAGTTTTTCGGCAGAGGGGCATGCTCTTGAAGACGACTCCAGTTATTAAATGCTCTAAGCTCACTATCAGTCTTCCATCGGCCCAATTCGAATAATAACTGCTGTACGATACCGATCTGTCAGTGTGAAAATTGACGTTTTTGGTTGAAGAAATGACATGGACAGATCGTTATCGGACCGCAGTGATCTCTTAGAAGCATTGTTCGAATACGGCCGCATAAGTGCGACAGACAGCTGCGTTTCGTTCGCTACGGAGCGTAAACGATTGGCATGTTGGCTACGCACCCTGAGGTGCTCAGGGCGCCTTCGATTGTAAATTGCGATGCGGGTATTATAGAGATGTCTGTTAAGTTCGCGCATTATAATAATTCTCTCTATAATTATTAGAATTGTGAACATCTTGACAAGTAAAAAATATTTTATATCAGCCGGGCTTTATAATTGGTTCTCATTTTATAATTGTTTTTCAGTCTAGGACGGTATGTTACTTATTTTACGACAGGTGACATAAGACTTCCGTTTTTGTAGGGTGTCTTTCTACGATAAACATATCAATGGCCTCAAGCAAAATAGAAAAATTATGCAGAACAGCTCAGTCATTTTCAAGAGAAGTTGACTTAAGTTTTGCTTTGTCACTCGATTATTACAACAGCGATACAGGGGCCTACCGCGAAAACCGAAATTGCGGGGATCTTTCTCTTTTACTCCAATGAAGGCGTACCTAATTAGAGTGACAGAGAAAGATGTCCCCAATCTGCGAACTTCGATAGCCCAGACTTTCAATTTGTATGTTTACATGTAGACAGCTACAAAGTACAGTTTTTTGTATTACCTACATTAGTCACTTAGTATGTTTTTTTCTTTTGATATATTACTTCAGTGTCTTAAAAACATGAACACTTAATTTTCACGTCAAAAGCGCCCAACCACAATATTTCAATTATCACCCCACCCGTACGTTCGTCGTAAGTCAAAATAATCGCGCTCCCTTCACCTTTCCAGTGACGAACGGCCTTAAACACTGCAATTAATTAAAAAAGTAACATGTAATCGTCAGTTAAATAAAGTGTGGACTCACATGTACTTTTTTTTCTGTGCCCAGTTGAGTAGAACGCATAGATAAAGCCGTCAGTTGAAAAACGTAGTTAATGTATGAAGTTCATAAATGTGAAGTTTTGCGGCGTATTAAAAAAAAGAATTCAGGGGACATCTTACACAGATCAACCTAGCCCCAAACTAAGCAAAGCTTGTATTATGTCTATTGTGCTATTAGGCGATGATAAGTATACATACTTATATAGGCTGGCCAAAAAATAAGTGTATTCCCGATGCCAGAGAGGTTTTGGGATTATACTGAGCAACTTTTACTATGGGACCAACCCTGAAATCGCGAAAAAAAAATTTGGCTGTTTCATACTTTGGCTGGTTCATTTTCTATGGCAGGGTAAATAATTTTTCGCGATTTCGGGGTTGGTCGGTTGGTCCCATAGTAAAAGTTGCTCAGTATAATCCCAAAACCTCCCTGGCAACGGTAATGCGTTACCGCGTTGAATTGCGATGGACAGCCTTTGCACCAGGAAAAACCCGGAGCGCGGGTCAAGGTTCCTTTCTGATGATAATGATAATAGGATCTAGTTAATAACCAACCTCCTCTTTTGGAAGTAGGTTAAAGCAGTTAAACCTGATCTTATATTGAAAGAATCGTAGATATAGGTGTCTTGCCGACAGCTTTCCTTATATATCTCAGTAAATAAGACCAATTTTCGTCTCAAGTTATGTATAATTATAAATACATAGTGGAGGTAATTATAGTACACGCCCTCGCATATCGGCCACTTAATAGCCTTCGTGTGCGATCGAACGCAATTTGACGACGATTTTCAACTGGAAATTAAGTGTCGGTGATGAAATAAAATTGTAGGTGATCGATTATACACTGTCGTAAGGTTACTTCGTATATGGGTAGAAGTCGAAAGGTGTTATATAAGTATATTAACTACTAGCAGTACTAGCAACAGAACCCCTAGTGTAAATTTCATTCGGTAGCGTGACGCGTGACATGACGTCTGCATTTGCGTTACCTACGCCTCATTTTGTATGGGATTTTGAACAGCGCGCCAATCGGGACGTTTCGGAAACTCGAAAATCCCATGCAGAATAAGACTTAACGCAAACGCGTACATCAAGTCACGCTATCGAATGAAATTTACACTAGGAGTACAGAGTAGATGAAAATAACTAGAGCGGTCCATCATATCATTAAACAGAGTTGACATGCGAGATTTGTGTGGGTGGCGAGAGTTGGTGAAATAAAGAGAAATGTGGCAGACATCGATTATGTAGTGTTACAAGACTACTGCGAATATAGGTAACAGTCGAAACGTGTTATATGATTAGGTAGTACTAGCAACTCGGTGGATTAATATCATCATTCATCATATAAATACAGAATCGACATTCGTTAGTCAGAGAGACGTGCGTTGGCTGTGAGGAAACGTTTGAATTAGCTTTTTTGCAGTTTTGGCATATTTTAAAAACTTCAGTCCCAATATCTAACTATTAGGTATTATGTGATAATTTTGTTACCACTGTAATATATTTAGGGTATAATTAGTTATGTTATAAGCCACAAGAAAGGTTTTTGCCAGATATTTACAAAGAGCATATCTTGTCTCGTAATTTTTTGACAAAACATTTCATTCTATTTTAGTTTCTATAAATGGCCTCTTCGTGCGAAGCAATGCTAAAACTTCTAATAAATGAAATATCAAATTATACATTCCTAATCTTAAATTACATTTGATATCTAGTGCAAAAACCTATTCTCAAGTAAGAGACAGAAAAAGTCATACCTACCACAGAGGGTCTAGCCAAGATTACAATCGTACTTACACCGCCAAATGCCAAACGAAAAGAAACAATGTATCGGGATGGCAGATGTTACGAAAACCCACGTGACTATTTCCATACCTACACTATTTATGGCGTGTTCTATCAACGATTGTCATCTGGACTGGGCCCTTCAAAATACCACCTGTTCCAATTATAAGCCCTCCGATCAAGTTCCTAAGCTGTTTGAAGTGTGTCACGCAGACGATCCTGAACTCGATGCACAAGTACCAGCCGCGGTTCCACCTGGTGCGAGCCAACGACATCCTGAAGCTGCCCTACTCCACGTTCAGGACGTACGTGTTCAAGGAGACGGAGTTCATCGCGGTCACCGCCTACCAGAATGAGAAGGTCAGTTTATACTACTGTTTGAAGTGTCTCATCGTCCGTCGAGTGGAATGGGTCGCCTACGCGCTGGACAGACCTGGTAAAAGCTGCGACATAAACTACCATAGTCCTATGTTCCCATGACGTTGAAGACCGTAGCAACTGGCGGAGGGCTGCATTATCCTCAATGGATACATCACATGCAACCATGACCGCAGTGTCAAGAGTGAACGACTGAGGAAGTGTGTCACGCAGACGATCCTGAACTCGATGCACAAGTACAGCCGCGGTTCCACCTGGTGCGGGCCAACGACATCCTGAAGCTGCCCTACTCCACGTTCAGGACGTACGTGTTCAAGGAGACGGAGTTCATCGCGGTCACCGCCTACCAGAATGAGAAGGTCAGTTTATTTTACTGTTTGAAGTGTCTCATCGTCCGTCGAGTGGAATCGGTCGCCTACCCGTTGGACAGAACTGGTAAAAGCTGCGACACAAACTACCATAGACCATCATATCCCATGTCATATTCCTATGACGCTGAAGACCGTATCAAGTGGGGGAGGTCTGCATTATCCTCAATGGATACATCACATGCAACCATGTGATGTATCCACCGCCTACCAGAATGAGAAGGTCAGTTATGTTTTTTATCAAGCAGACTATACGACTATATTACAAATATTTTATTTTAAGGAAAATTGGGAAATATCGCCGCCTAATTGCGACCTTTTGGAACACCGGCCCAATTGCTCTTAGCTACCGAAGTCGAAGTTTCCATTTCCATTTTTCGTTGAATTTAAAAAAGCTTCTTTAAGCTTAGGTTTTTTTTTAAAACTTACATTAATTTAGCAATTTGAAGATCAGTTATGGTTAAACGTAACTTACTGAAAAAAACGACCCCACCTTGCACCAACCCAATTTGAATTTGGAATTTGTTGCACGAAAACACTGTAACCATTGGAATTAGTTTTACATCAGATGTAACTACAGAATTTACACAGGTGCGACTGAGGAAAGTTTAAATAAAGTTAAACAAGTTTTCGGAAATTTCAGGAAAACTTCATTAAGAAATTAAGGAAACTTTCATTTTGAAAACGGCACTCATACAATTACATAGAATTAACGCATTATATTACACACCTTAATAGGTACAGAACACAAAATAAAAGTAAAGCCAGATAACATAGGCAGGCTTACCGACTAAAAGCGATGTCTCCTAGACAACTTTTAGTCCTAGTACTAATATTACTTGATATTTTCAGATAACGCAGCTGAAGATCGACAACAACCCTTTCGCGAAAGGATTCAGAGACACCGGCGCGGGAAAGAGAGAGAAAAAGTAAGTATCTATCCCTTTCTACATGCTCCTTTATATAAGTACATATCCTGGGGGCTTAGTCAAGATGACAATTGTACATAGGTCACTAGATAAATTTTGCAATAGACAAATATTAAACAAAGAGGAGGCCGAAAGAGGAAGCAGGTGGACTGGTAGAGAATACATTTTGGCATGAAGTCCGCTTTACATGCGATAAGTTTTGCTTTTGCAGAATAACGATTAAATAAATAAATATCATATGCTCCTATAGTTACAATAAATAAAAAATTTACTTACTTACTTACTCCTCTGGCGCAGCGACCCAAAGTGTGTCTTGGCCTCCAACACGACTGCTCGCCACTGATGAAATAAAAAAAAACATATATGTATATATATTTAAGTGTTTGGATTTTATTCAGTTACTGCATGGACACGAGACTTAAAATTTTACCGGTATACATATTTCCGAAGCCAGTAGATATGCACCGGTTCCCAGTACGTTAAATAAATTCGTGAATTCACGCCGAATGCACGCTGATTCATCGGAGGTAAATTTTTCAGGCTAAAAAACTTATTTTTTTACGGATAGTACTTTTAAAACAGGTACCGTAAAACCACGCAACTATAGTTCAAAATATGCCAACTATGGTCCTAAACCAATTCGAATATCTTAGTTTAGGTGTGACTATTATTTGAATTAATGAGTTCTGAGACAAGATAGTTTAATAAACGGCATAACACCCCCAGAAAATATTGATATTGGCACTTCTTTAATAAATGTTGAACCTGTTGACAACAGTTCTTGGTCTCAGTTGGGTTAGTTAGCTACGGTATGGGTTTGATGCGATTGAAGTCTTTAATAAGGTATTATACTGTATTTAAAATAAATTATTTTACACCATGCATGAAATAAAGCACCAGATAATTATTAGATAAACACAGATAGGAGTTATTTTTAAACACAAGTTCTATTTAATAAATCGGATAGAAACATAAAAAGTAGGTGAATTGGCCGTGACGTCACGATCTAATGTTTCATATAAATTCCATATTAGCAAATCGTTTTGACAGTTCTAAAAAAGTAACTGATTTGACTAGTAGGAAAATACCCCATTGTGAGGTGGATACTTACTTTTTTATTTTGCCTTTGCTGTCGTGTTACTACTTTATCGACTATCGTCGTTTCTGAAAAACATGAAAAGCATGGTTTTAAGTAGAGTTAGTTATAGACTTCGTCAAAGAATTTGCTATGTTAACTTCGCTCTAAAAAGAAATAATGAATCTCAAAAGTTCTTAGAAAATATCATTAAAGTGATATATTAACGACCGGTTAGCACTTTAAATCGTACTAAATCTCAGGTTATCAATTAACGCTTTAATTATAAGCCCGTAGCCACGAACTTATCAATATATCGTGAGAAAAAACAGTCAAGTTTTATAAGATAAAGCTTACGCTATCTATCAGATAAGATAAACAGGCGAGGGGACACGTCGCATTAGAAAACACAATTACGCTAATAGCTATTCAATTATCAAAAAACACGGTAGGTGGCGCAACGCAACTAAAAGCTCACTGTAAGATTAATGAAGGCAAAAACCGCCGGCAGCTTAAGCAAAGTTAACAGCTAACGAAATTAGCCTCCTATCTCCGAATCTCGAATTAATTAGAGCAAGTGCCGACATTTCCGAACGCAGCGGCAGCACCAGCGCCTTCCAAATTCAAATTAAACCAATCCGGCGCCTCCTTATTCGTGTTCCGAGTTTAAACACGGCGAGTAACGGCTCAAAATGGTGGAGTCATTCGACTTGCCGCTTTTTTCAACCGTCTTTAGCGTGCAAGGGAGAAAATTGGATTTCCACGATAAAATCAGCTTTGCTTTTTTTCGCGGCGTAATTTACCCGTAGGATAGGTTCCGCGAACGTATTTGAATTTCGAACGAGAACTCAATTAGCTCTTTTGATGAATAGGTAAATCGGATTATGGGGTTTTTCAGTTTAAGCGAAAATGTGGGTTAACGCGGGCCGCGGTGCCCGCGGCTACTTGGCTAACTGTGTACCTGGTCCGCGTTGACCTAGTTTGAACTCATCCGATTGATTTAATTCTAAGAGATATTGGAATATCGGCGTTCAAAAGGTTAGCATAGGTATATTATGTAGGTAATTTTGTAAAAAAACAGTCATTCGCGCGTTACATTATACACAGCTCCGTACACTTTGCTTAGGCGTTCAGCTTTCAGTCACACTTCTGTATTTTTTTGGAGAATTATTAAGGAGTTTAGAGGTTTTCCTCTATCACATCCTTTGTTTGACGCTGGGATGTTCCGGAGTGTGTTATATACCACCATACATTATTTAAGAAAAACTTAGTTTTTGCATAGTTTGGGGCTAGGTTGATCTGTGTATGATTGTCCCCAGATGTTTATTTATTTGTCCCCCCAGATACTTAACTGCGAAATATATATCTGCCTGCAAACATATTTTACGGTAAAGAGAAGGCCGGATCTACCTCAGAGCGGGAATCTACCTGTAACTCTCATATATTATGTATATGATCCCGATGTCAGTTATACATATTGCGTATGTATTACTGTGTATCTGTTTATATACTGTGTAAGAAACTGGCTCGAGACATTGTCTCGCGAATTACGAGCGCGGTTAATGTTTATAAGCGGGCAGAACCAGTCGGGGGACTTTTATGGTTTGTGCC
Source organism: Cydia splendana (assembly GCF_910591565.1). Taxonomy (NCBI): domain Eukaryota; kingdom Metazoa; phylum Arthropoda; class Insecta; order Lepidoptera; family Tortricidae; genus Cydia; species Cydia splendana. The sequence goes on along the minus strand of NC_085978.1, from coordinate 5,620,185 downwards.
ACCCGCGATATCTATTAGCAGGTTTTTCTAATTATTTGGTGCAATTATGGTCTGATGTGTACCCGATGCAGGTTTTACTGGAAATTCATTATTTTGACGTGTTTTGAATTAGATTTAATGACGTCACATAAATATATTTTTTTATTCACAAATGTGGGGACCTTGTCTATTTCTAATAACGTTGTAAATAATAATAATAAATCGTGTTTATAATTTCTTCTTTTTATTCAGTTTTGTCAGCCAAAAAACAACAGTAACAAAGTACATGTTTTAGAATGTACATCTAATTTAACCCTCAATTCGAAGATTAAAAAGAAAAAGTTGATCCACGCAACGTATTTAAGCCAATCCGAAAACACACCCCTATATCTGGGTTCGATGCCAAGAACGCCAAGAATAGGGTATTTGACTACAAGTCAAATCAATTTCTCTTTTCGAACTGTGAAAACGATTTTGTTACTATGGAATTTATATGAAACACTAGCATGTGACGTCACGATCAAATTACCTACTCTTTATAGTTTTATACGGGTTTTAAAATAGAAATTGTGTCTAAAAATAACTGCTGTCTACGTTTCTCTATTAATCTTCTGGTGCTTTAGTTCTCGCATGGTGTAAAATAATTTATTATAAATACAGTCAAATACCCTATAGCAAACCTTGTCTTAAATTGACAGGTATAGGTATGGCTAGTACAAATCTATATTTCAACCGCCTACGTTAGCTACACGTAAGGAATCTTTAATTCACTCACACATTTTGCACCGGACGCGCTCATGCCGCAGCTTCCGAATTAGAGCGGATGAGCCGGATGCCGGAAGTTCTTTTTTCAAAATGGCCGCCAGCCGGAAGGGCGGGAAACGTGAGCGTTTTGACAAACGCCGCGCTCGGAGGACACATGCCGAGCATATTTCATCGTCCCTTTGTGGCGGGTGGACGTGTGGGCAGCGCGCCGTGATGCCCTTTGCCAAGATGTTGGTGGTTATGGGTGCTTGAATATGGAACGAATTTATATTTTAATGGTTGTTTTTAAATTTTCATGGTACTTTTTTAACGAATGCGGGCCAGCCACTGTCAGTAAGAATGACATGAATGAATTAACTTTTCTTCGTTGCGTTGAATTTTTGCACTCGTATAGTTTCTATTGGGTTATTAGGCAAGAATTAACAAAGTCTATCAAGCGTATTTTCAAGACTTTTTATGTTTATTTATTTAAAAAACATTATGTTTCAAAAAGTCACCGTATCCGATTTGATCTTCTTAAAGCAAATTGAAATGATTTTATGTTTATCATATTTATTGACAAATGAATAAACCAAGGAAGTCTCACCCTAGAGAGAATCACTTACCACCCTACAAGGCTTACATTTAACCAATGATTCCCAACTTCACCAAAGATAATCAAATCCCTAAATTCATCATCCGAGCTTTAGGGATAAACTACAGGGCATCAATAAAAAAGCGAGGGGAACGGAGCGGGATGAAATTTGGTGAAATTACAAGGCGAGCCACCCCTAGAGTTTACATTGTAACGCGAACACCCTAATGCCGACAGTTTAACTTAGGGTTGCCACATTTTTATCATTTTTATCCGTCTTCTCAAAGCTTAGGTTCGCGTGACTAAATGCAATTGCTCTCCGTGCAATCTGATTTTACAACATAAGGAGCGCGTTTGGCAATCCGCCTGGGTTTGGGATTGTTCCTCGCGCGCTTTCCCTCTAAGATGTGTAGAGATTGACTATTATAGAGACAAGATCAAATATGTAGGTACTAGTAAGATTTTTGGTACCCAGTTGCAGCGTATATTGCATTAAAGCATATTGTGTGTAAAAATAACAATACATTAAAGATGACTGTGTTACAAAACCGAAAGACTCAAGTTTTTATTGCGAAAGATGTATGTATGACATATTTTATGAAGTTTATTTGTATGTGATATGCCTAACGCAGCATAAATATATTTTTTCATGCTAAATTCTAGAGCGTTCCTCCGTGGGGCTTAGGGCAATTTGTGTAAAAATGTTCTATAATATTTATTTAATTGACCGAAGCGAAGCGAAGGTCTACGTTTTGACTCGGGCATTTTGCTTTCGTATGTCCGGATGTTCTCCTCTACAGGTCGCAATTCTTAACCGATTCTCGTGAAATTTTGTGACCGAATTTTATGACTAAATAAAATTTTTTTGTCAATCCGGTTTTTGGAAATTTTTAAAAATGGCGGAGTCGTGATACCTGGCGCCTAAACAAATAGTCGTATCGATATCATAAGACTTTTTTCTTTTTGAAACATGTTTACAGAGTTAATAGCAAAAAATGCAGAAAAAAATTATCGCTGGTTTAGGCGGTATTTAGATATTTAATTTTAACTAATTTTAATTTGAGAAGGAGTAGCTAAATTTCGTCAACCCATCTAAGAACTATTTGGCTCAGTTTGTAAACGTTCGCTTTTTCTGTTTGCACAGAGGCTCTGGGTTCGATCCCCAGTAATTGTATGCTGGGATATTATAACTTTTTGTATTTTTTTACACATAAATTTCGTATTGTTTTTCTTTAATTTACTATACACCGTGTTTTTATTGAATTCCGTTAACTTCGGGGTATAGTTAAGTACGTTTATAAGAACTAAATGGCATAGTTAATTTTCAAAAAAAAAAATTTTTTTTGTTTTTTTTTTGTTTAAAAAGTAATTAAATGTAGCATATAGCGTTGTTGTAACACGGGCATTACATTTAACTCAACCAAACAATTGAAATCTGTGACATATCAATGTCATTTCGTACATCAATCGACCGAGATTGTACTTAAGTTTAGTAGCAAATGTATGAACTCATTCTAAACACTAATCAATATGTAAGCCGGCCCTAAGGCAAGTGTACACGCTTGTAGAGGCCTTATAGTAAAAAAATAAATTATGGATTATCTCCAAAATGGACTTAATTAGAACATCGGTGTCTTTGAGAAAGTTACTTGATTTAAGCTCAGGAATGCACCCTTGAAATTAACGGAAATCAAAAAAAACACGGTGTATTTAAAGCTCTTAGCACCATGTTATTTCAAGCTCTGCTCGCGAGGTCTACAGCTCACAGAGCCACTAGTATATTTATTTATTTAATATGAGGCCCCGAGATGCCTGAGTGAAAATAACCTAAGAAAATATCTCTAACTAATTCCGCTTTCTCAAAACAGTGTGGCTACCACCAGTTTGGAGGACGTAACTTACTTTCTATGCATCTCGCTCGTACTCGAATCAATATTAGTGCGAGCGAGATGTATAGAAAGTAAATTATGTAAACGTTAGCGTATTATGTCAGTTGTGACACGGTCAGTGACTCATGGTACAGAGCCTCTACCATCAGTTTTAACATTGACATAACGCTCACGTCTACGTAATTTACTTTCTGTACAACTCGCTTCCACTATTGCTCGCATATGCGAGTGCGAGCGAGATGCATAGAAAGTAAGTTACGTAAACGTGAGCGTTATGTCAATGTCAAAACTGGTGGTAGCCGTACTGGTAGAGGCCCCGAGATGCCCGAGTGGAACCTAAGAAAATAACTATCTCTAACTGATTCCGCTTTTACAAAACTGGTAGCTTTTTAAAACTCTAAAATCGCCATCGTCAACCCTAGACCGCAGGGGTGGCCCAAATTAAATTCTATCAGCGACAATGAGACGAGTTAATACAGGCGACCGCGGGCAACCCTAAAACAATGAGTTTGCCGAAAGCAAATCATTGTGCACTATTGTCATGGAAATTATTTTCAAATGTTTTGGGAGCGTTTAGGCGACTTGGGAGTACGGCTAACTAAACTACTTAAGTGTATGTTTTATGGAACTGATGCGTGCATAGGAATCACCTTTAAGGATGACTCACGTTAGACCGGGCCGTGTCCGGACCGGAGCTTCCGGCGCATCGTTTTCTATGGAAAGCGTCACGTGATCGCCTGTCATGTCATAGAAAAATAAGCGTCGGAAGCTCCGGTCCGGACACGGCCCGGTCTAACGTGAGTCATCCTTTAATTGTGTTTTGTTCGGACAACAAAATGGTATGTCATTCAACAGTAAATCTAACTGCATTTTACCAGAATAACGTATCTCGATACTTATTAGGTTAAAATTTTTAGATTTTTTAAATACATTTTTTACTGGATGCAGATGTATTTCCTCTAAAATAGTTTTGTTTGAAGTTTATTTGGTAATGGAGAGGTTTTTTGCTAGTAGTGAAATATTTTCGAGATAACTAGAAAACGATACCTTAGTTACCCTTAAATGCATGAGCCTTACCAGTCTTATCACGTTCTCGTTTAAAATATGTTTACAACAAGACATTTTTAATAAGATCCTTTAAAAACGCTAAAAATAAAAGCCCTAAACGCAAACTATATACTTAATGGTACGTGACAGCACCGCGTTAATAATTTTAAAATGACAGTGTGCACTTTGGGGGCGTCAAACGGTTGACATTTCGGTAATGGGCCGCAAAAGGTTAATCATCTCCTAATGACAGCGAAATTCGACCCAAGGCAATTTGCCCTTTCGCCGTTTTAGGGTTAAGAAAAATGTGCTAGGTGTAGTATGTTGAATATTTAAGAATATTATTAGGTTTGATAGCAATATTTAGGATGACTCACGCTAGACCGGGCCGGGGCCAGGCCGGAGCTTCCGGCGCTTCGATTTCTATGGAAAGCACCACGTGATGTTCACCGATCAGCCGTCATAGAAAATGACTTGTCGGACGCCTCGGCCCGGGCACGGCCCGGTCTCGCGTGAGTCATCCTTTACTATAAGATTATCAATAAATATTAGTGTCAATCGTATACAAACAAGAAGCAGAAAGTAGAAAAATCCTTTACTCGGACATTTATCTAATTCTTATTCCGGTTTTAGCTAGAACTCTATCCATATTTAGCCTATTGCCAGTGAAAAGTAACACTGGCATGCCGAGGGTTTAAAACTAACTGTGGTCAAAGTATATTTGTAGTAAAATTGTCTTCGGTTATCGCGATAGTTAGGGCTCATGTACACGATGCGAGAACTCGCGTGAGAGTTTCATTACATTAAGGGTTTTGATCGGTCGTTTGAATTGGACGTAACCAACAGTCTGCAATGTAACTAAAATCGTCTAAATGAGCCCTTAGCATAGGTACATAGGTTATACTAGTTAAAATAAGTTTTCTGTTATAAAATTTCGCAATGATAACACGAGTAGTCTGTCCGTGTACCGCAGGCAGGCGCTGCTGACGGCGCGCTCGGAGCCCCGAGACGAGGACGACGAGCGGCCTCTGGACGTCGGCGGCCCCTCGAGTCCGCCGGCCCCGTCCAGCACACACCACACCAGCACATGTGAGTAACTTCCTGCTCGTTTTAATCCAAAGAAATTTCGTCGGAGAAAAGCGCATAGACTCGTTTTAATGTGTGCATACTCGTATGTTATCAAAAGTGGCTACCCTGACACCTTCCAATCGAAAGGGCCTAAGATAGAACTTATTGGACTTTTATCTAGTGAGTGAGCAACTTGGCTGCTATTAAGAAGTCTTCGTGCCGCAGAAAACTTTCGAACTCTCACTCTGTTTCTTAACCAGTCAAAATATACACCAATCAGGATCAAAATCAACTTACCATTAAAACCTGATGGAGGCAAAATTCAAGGAATTAAATTCCTAACATATTTGTGATTTTCCACAACCCAATCTAACCCTAATTTGTTGTAGATAGCGATGGAATACTCCGGTATTTTTTGGGGCAATTATTCATAAACTTAAATAAGATTTTTTCCTGCAGCCTGGTTCAGTTCTACCGCGGGCGACTCCGGCGCCGAAGAAGTCAACGAGGCCGGCTCGGACTCGTCCTGTTCGGGCGGTGCGCGCGCCTCCTCCCCTCCCGCGGGCCCCTCCCGGCCGTCGCCCGCGCCCGACGTGTCTCTCGGCCCCCCTGTGCAGCCCCCGTTACTCCCCTACCTGTACCCGCCGTCGCTGTACCCGCCGCCGTTCTTCCCGACGCATCAGATGCCGCCGGGTCTGCTGTTTAACCTGCATCCGCTGTTGCAGCAGTACTCGCTGCCACCTCCGCCTGCATTGCCTGCGCCTCCGATAGGGAAAACGCACAGGTTTGTGTGTTAATGAGTTGTGGTTTCAGTGTTAGAATAAATTGTTTACAAAAAATAGAGGAAAAAATGTCCCACTACATTTTAAGGTAGCATCCAGATAGCGACTGCAGCAGCATCACTGCTGAAGCGATTAGAACATTCAATCTGTCACTCAATTTGTCAATGCGTTTAACAGTGACATCGCCAATTTACCGCTGCTGAGATTGCAATCAGAACGCCTTTATACTACATTTACTACTCTTTTCTAGGTAAATTATAAAGCCACAACCTTACAAACCATAAAAAAAACTCAGGTATAGATTTTGATCACTAAAGGCATTCATCTCTCACAGGTTCGCACCTTACGCTCTACCCGGCTTGGGCTCCGCGTTCGAGCAAGTCGCCCCGCGAGCCCGGAGTCTGAGCTCGTCGCCGGCGAGGCCGCGAGTCGGGTCGCCCCCCGCGCGAGCGGCCTCCGCCGATCCCCCTCCGGACGCCCCCACGGCCACCGCCACGGGCACCCCGCCGTCGGACCTGAAGAGCATCGAACGGATGGTCAACGGCTTGGACGTGGAGACGCAGGACTGACTCGGAAGAGCGTTGTAAATACCGTGTATTTATATCGATGTAGCTACGCCTGGTGCATTATTCGTGTCTTCGATGATAGCATTATACAACTCTGTCAAGCTATTTCCGTGATTAGAAAAGAGCGCCAAACTTAAAAAATTTAGGCGCGAAGAGTTAGTTATCGTCCCACAGAAAATTTTAATTTCGCGCCTATCGCTCTATGGTCGCCTGTTCAATTAACATTATTTTCTGAAAGCTTTATGAAACATTTTTAATATGTGTAAACATGACAATACATGAAATTAAGGAAAATAAATACACTAGTGCCACTCCAGGACAAGTTAAACAGTTTTGTTGAAACTTTTTTCTTATAACGTCTGTGTATTACCAATTTAGCCAAATCGTTATTCGTTTTTTTTTTTTCAATTAATACAATGATATCAAGTAAAGATGCCAATAGATGCAGCCAGGCGCGGCTTTTTTGTATCGTTCCTATTTTTTTCTGTCGAGTTCTATTCGGGTCGATATTCGTATACTGAATGTAAATAGTTAAGTTAGGTAGTTAGGTTATTAGACACCTGTAAGGCAGTTCAACGTGAACTGTGACGTCAGAAAACTGTTGACGGGCCGTTCACAATGCGCTTTTTAGACTTCTATGACAAATTGTAACCTTAATAAAGATTTACCCTCTCAAAAGACAGACTCCAACCCTATAGGTAAAAAGGAACCCTTTTTTCAATAAAATGTATAAATGAAATTACTAACGAAGTTCATTTAAACCGAATTCCGGATAATACGATAACGGACTTGCAATATAAATAATAATAGTTTTGTACATAACTACAAAATTTAAATTTTTGGTGAATTTATGTGCTGAGTTAAGCATCACAGTTATATCGAAATATAATATGTTCTAACGCTATGATATAACCGAATTTATCAAACAACACAAATATTAAAAGTTTGCTGTCTAATAGGACTCTACGAAGCGCATGGTATTTATGTTTCATTACCTTAGGGTCGACAATTTTTGACGGAAAAAATATGATTTTATGAGCGTCTTATGTGATTTTTACATTATATGAGAGCATTAAAATTTTTTTTTTATATTTTATATAGGTTAACAAAAATTATACATGTATTTTTTCCTACCCATTTAAATAAAATACAGGCCTGATTTTATTGTTCTTACAAGTAGCGTAACATTATTTGTTAAAAACCTTAAATTTTAGACTTTTAATTTATAAAATTAATACAATTATTATGGGAGATACTTGCAAAACCATATTTTTTCCACAAAAAATCCGACTTATCCCATAACATTAACATCGAACACTACACGTAGGTTACGCGACACACAATAGTAATCACTAATAGTTTTCCACCGGACTAGCAATAGGCTTAATATAGAAACCTTTCGAAGTGATGGATCTGCAGTTGTGACACTATACTTAACTGTTTTTTTTTACGTCTCTCGTATAAGTATAATTTTGTCTAAAGTAAGTAGGTATTGTACCTACACTTGCGAGAGAAAATAGCGAGAGTTTGGCACAAGTTGCCTGTCACTGGAGCATAGATAGTGAGAATCATACTTTATATTTCTTCTGCTAGTACCTAGGTGTATATACTTAATGCTAGCATTAAGCATATTACGCATTGCTAGTATTGTAATCCCAAAAAGGGGGACAAGTAGGTAATATAGTTTTTATTCTATTATTACTGGCATAATTGCTTTGTCAGACTATTTGACATAATTCAAAGTAAATCATACTTTGCGTTCAGTGGCGGATTTGCCCTAAGACACAGTAGGCCCGGGTCTAGGGCGGCAAGATATTTAGGGGCGGCAAAATGTGACAAAAAATTCGCTGATGATAACAAGAAATGACTCAAAATGTAGTCAATATGATGGGTGCTGAGAAAGGGGCGGCTACAGGGCCTGGGGCCTAGGGCGGCAAAGACTGCAAATTAGGGCATGCTCCCGGGATTTCCCGGTTCTCATATTCCCGGGAATTCCCGGGAATTTCATAGTGTCAAAAGAACCGGTACTGAAGACCCGGTACCGGTACTTCCCGGTTCTCAACATATGACTAAGTATTTATTCCCATTTCAATAGTAGTAATGTTTTAGTACTTTAGCTCGGGACATTATATAACATTTAATAATGGTGCTATGAAACGGGGGACTCAAATAACCCGACAATTAACCTAGTAAAGTAGACATTCGTGCAGGCAGGCCGTGCCGCCATAGTGCTGAGTGGATCGACTACGCTACGGCTACGGCCGGGCCGTGTGGCTCGGCCCAGGCGGAGGCAGTGTGCCGGTTAATTTGGTAAAATAGGTTGGAACGCCAATTAAGTGTTTGTTTACAATAAAATAAGTCATTTATTAATTCTTATGCAATTATTTATATGAAAATAAGTCATTCATAAAGATTGTACGCTAACACAAACAATTTCTTAAAAGTAGGTAATCAGAAGATGCCTTGAGAACCGGGAAGAACCGGGAATCCCGGTTCCGGGCATGCCCAGAACCGGGAAATGAAATTCTTGGTACCGGGACCGGTACTGCATACCCTACTGCAAATCCGCCACTGTTTGCGTTCTGTTAAATTACTTACAAAAAAGGCTATTAACTGATGTAGAATTTATTATTAGTGCTAATTAACATTATGGAAATGATGTGCAATTCAACAGCATTGTGTTTCGTGCTACAACTGCATTTAATCAATTCGTCCATCAATTCATTTAAACTCACCCTATAAAGTAATATTAAATACTTACATTGCTTTATTTTGTAAATACAATTTGTAAGGTATATATGCGTGTTTACTAATAGACATATTTTGAAAATATGTTTGTCAATTGTGCTGTGAGATTAGCGTGCGTTTAATTGTTGCTAATAATTTAAAATGTCAATTCAAATGTCACTGACAATTATTTTTGATAATAAAATGTAATAAGTGTTGTTTTGTTGCAAATACAATTTGATAATGATAATTGTCAAACATGTTTCTTACAAGATTTACTTTGAAATATTTATTTGGGCTCCAAAATATATTTTGATAACTTATTTGTCTAGAAATTATATTAATTTTCTCTTGCCCCAACAATTGAACGCGCGCGAAAAACGATTGATAAAATCTAACGTTAAGTTAATAAAAGTTTGTAATATATAGTTGATAACTATTGTAGTTAAAAATACAAAATATATTATCTATAAAATGAAAATAATTTTCCATGGAATTCATTAAATTTAAGCATTAAGAGTTTATTTCGATTTTTTTTTTGTAATAAGTACTTACAGGGTTTTACAAAATAAATGACTGTGGCGTAAAGTCGTCCCATCGTGCGTGTTACGTCACTACTTTATAAGCCAATCAGAGCACAGCAGAATGATTGTTAACCAATCAAAAAAGCGTATACACAGCTCACTTCGCTCCACTCAATTATTTTGTAAAACTCTTCATCTGTAAATTATAACCAGAGATTTGACATGCAATACATTCGTTATTTTGCCATTTTTACAAGCTTGCGGCGAGGTCTGTGAGCAGTTTGTCAGTACAGCTGTAATTGAGAAATTATTCATTAAAATATAATAGATAAATCTATTGACAAAATACTTATTGTTTTTTTTGTAAGAAATACCTTAATAAGATACCCAAATAGAAGGTAATTATCACTTACTCTGAAGGATTTTCCATGTACCTACCTACACATATTTATTTTCTAAGAAAAAGTCAGTGAACGTATAGGTACCACTTAGGACGTCTGCAACCTAAAGGAACATTAAATGAAGTCTATGCTGGACAACCCTTAAAGGGGCCCACTGATTAACAGTCCGCCGGACGGTATCGGCCTGTCAGTTAGAACAAAATTTTGTCAGTTCCGAACAACTGACAGGCCGATACCGTGCGGCGGACTATTAATCAATGGGCCCCTTAAGACTCTCAAGAGTAGGTATTTGAAACGAAGGCGGTGGAGTTAAAACCAAAAAAGTAGGTACCTATAGGCTTGAGTCGGTCCTGAACTAAGAACTATTAAGAATGAAATCCCATCAAGGACCGAAAGGAACTAAATCTTTTTGCACGCTCTTAATCGGTCTTTAGGTCCTTTAGTTCAGTGGGATTCGAGAGCGCTTGACTGAGTGAAACGTAAAATGGACGGAACGAAACGGTTGTCAATGTCGCTGGCACGAGTGTGAACGAGATGAAAGAACGACGTGACACTCCTAAGCCCGTAAAATATGAAGGAAAATCAAATATATTTCGACATATTTGATATTTTTTAATTATGTTATGGTGTTTTAATTTTTAATATCGACATATCGTATCGTACAAGTTAAATTGTATTCAGTTACCAAAGATTGGAAAGAAACCAATGAAAAATCGACTCCTATTCATTCCCGGCTCTCAACGACCGAACTGAACTAAAGGAACTAAAAGACCGAACTAGTTCGTTTGACCGATTGACCGAGAGCGGAGCGCTCTCTGTAGTGACCGAGCAGGCACAAGCCTAGGTACCTATAGACCGACCGCTTAAATGAGTCCTCGCCTGCGCGGTACGGGGGCGACGGGGTAGGACGACTAAGGGTGGCGGGGAAGGTGCGGGCGGCAGGCGTCCGGCGTCTATATAGTAGAAGGTTAGGATTAAGTCAAAACTTACAGGACTTAAAAGTCAACCACAATATAAGTAAGGTAAGGTGGGCTAAGACTATCACCGGGACAAGACAATCACTTGTATGGAATCCTCATACTGTCTGTCTTGCCCCGAGCAAAATACGCTATGTTCGTTTGACTCCACCTTATACTTTATAGTATATAAGGCTTATACAAAGACGTGTTAAGTTCTATCGCGCTAGACCGATCAGTAATTTTCACTTTTAAGCGCGTCGCTCTTATACAAGTTACCAGTACAATTTAAGTATGGAAGAAAAATTGATGTTGTCTCACATGGATAATGAGATTCTAAAGACAGATTTCTACGCTTGACTTTAAACAGGTAGGTCCGATAATTGACATTCTCCATGTAGGTATAGGTCACATCCTTTATTTAAAAGTCTAGGTAATGTTTACTAAAAAGTGAATCACTTATGGGTTATCCGTCTGTCAAATGCTTAATACGAGTTCATACATATTTTTCATCACCAATTTGAACATAATATGGGCCAAACATGAAACCAAAAATTGACCACATTCCCACAAAAATAGCTACCTAACTCTTAATTAACGCAAACAGCGTCCGTGTAGAATCTTGGTCACATCTCATTCTCGTACAAACATAATTGAGTGCGCGCACAATCTGAGCATCACCGAGGTGTCACGTACATAATTGGTGCTATCTGATGAGCGTTACTCAGCGTGGCGTATGCTAAACTAGTTTTTGTAGATGGAGACGATATGCTATTTCTAGTGGCGAAACTTGTATCTCAATCTGACAAGTCCAAAGTAAGTTTTTTCACATCACCAATTCGAAAAAGGGCTTTATCACGTCACCTGTTCGGGAATAGTAGTACAACAAGGGATCAAAATAATAATATATTTCCGTCAAGGGCGTACATTGAATCCTGAATGAAGCGATGGATTCTACAATAGAATCCCGAACGTAGTGCGGGGTTTCTAAAGTAGAATCCTGAGCGTAATGAGACTATGAGACTAATGAGGGATTCAAGTGTTAACGCCCAAGACGAAATAATATTAATACCGTGTGACACATACTGCTTTTCACATCAACTATGAGGAAATTGTTATGTTCCAAAATATGTATTATTTGACCAAAAAAAATAGATATAATCTTGCAGAAAGAAAAAATCGTGTCCTAGAACAGAAAAATACAACTTTTGATCCCTCCTAGCAGGGAAGAAAAGTGCCACGTTGATCCCTCCTAGCGGGGAAGAAAAAGCCCTTTTTCGAATAGGTGATGTGAAAAGGGTTTTTTCTTCCCGGTTAGGAGGGATCAAAGTGGCACTTTTCTAGGACATGTTTTTTTTTTGTATATTTTTTTTAGTTATATACTAAGTATTTTGAAACATAATAATTTCCTCATATATGATGTGAAAAGCAGTCTGTGTCACATGGTAGCATAATTATTTCCACTTTGGGCGTAAACACTTGAATCCCACACTAACGCAGGTTACTCACACCCAGTCTGTACATGTAGCATTTTGTATATTTGGATACACAATGATTACTTAAACCTAGGTATGTGGGACTCGAAATGATATTCAGAAACATCAACTGGGAAAACGATGGCATCAAAATAGATGGTGTAAGTTTAAGTCACCTCAGATTTGCGGACGACATTGCAGTGTTCGCTGAGAATCCCAAAAAACTCGAAAACATGCTAAACGATCTCGCAAGAGAAAGTAAAAAGGTTGGATTAACATTGAACGCGTCGCAAACGAAAATCATAACAAATGGCACAGAACATCCCATATTAGTAAACGAAGAAATAATCGAATATGTTAAAGAATACATCTACTTAGGTCAATCTATCTCTTTCGAAGACCTAACAGAAAAAGAAATAAACAGAAGAATAGCCATATCCTGGAAAAAATACTGGAGTCTCAAAGAGATAATGAAAAACAAGGAGATTAAAACAAAACTAAAAAGTAAGCTCTACGACACAGTGATACTGCCCTGCATCACCTATGGATGTCAAACATGGTCTCTACGTAAACAGGACGAAACTAAATTGGCTATTCATCAAAGGAAAATGGAACGTAGCATGCTAGGCATCAAGCTTTGTGACCGAGTGAACAACCAAACCTTAAGGCAGAGGTCAAAAGTTACAGATGTAATTAAGCGAATCAGAAGTTTGAAATGGCAATGGGCTGGACACGTGTGCAGGATGGACACAAACAGATGGGCCAGGAGAGTAACTGACTGCATGGTAACCAAGAGGCAGCAAAACGCTGGGAAGATATAATGCGTAAACTAGGTGGTCCTACTTGGAGAAGACTGGCTAGGGACAGAGAAGAGTGGAGGAGACTGGGAGAGGCCTACGCCGCAGAGGCAACTTCCATAAATATTAACTAAAAATAATTTTTAGATAACTCATTGACATTAATAAAATGCATGAAATTATGTGACAATATTAACAAATTATTAATTTTATTATAAATAACATGTAGAAACGAAATCGCTTAGTTATTATTGTATTGTTATTGAAAATTCATATTTATGGTAGAATAAAAGGCTTTTTTTTTATGTGGGACACACGAAATCGCAAAATGCCCACTCAAGTACTCAATGGTCACCAAAAAAGTCGCACACTTATATATAAGGTTAACGATAAGACAGTGTCTTGGAGCTTATGTGATAAATTGCGATGATACAGCCCATTCATAGCCTAGGTGTGCCAGGTGACATCTTTACACGTTGTATTGCTAAAAAACGGGTTTTAGTTTAATTCGAATATAACTTCCTTGACTATACTCTGTATCTTTAGGTACTTAAATAAAAGTAAACAATCAATTTGTACATTTTCGGGTAGTTATAACATTTATAGGTTAACCAACCAAATACAAAACCGCCTGGATCTGTCAGTGGAACGACCTGACTTTAACCTACATTATTTGATCATGGAATGTTTTCATCCACCCTCAACTGGCTTAAGGAGCCATTTAAGGGTAGATTTTGTTTACTTTTATTTAAATACCTAAAGATACAGACCATGGTATAATAATATACTCCGCCTGGTACTCTCTTCCGACCACGTGACTGACACAAGCACCTTACGTCATCATGCGACAGCGCTATACATAAAGTGCGCTATGCAATGTTATTGTGACGTAGGCTTGTGTCACTCTGGGAAGAGAAGACCATGTTTTATTAGACTATGATACAGACTTATAGGCAGCGACAATATGTAGTAGCAGAGCTACTACGGTACGGGCCTCCCCACACTAGCATCTTTTGAGCGTCGGCGCCTAGTCAGTGCAATAGAAAATGGCATTGCTACGCACTTGCGCCAACGTTGGGTCAAGCAACAGCCATAAAGTTAACTAGACGCCATCGCTCGGGAGATGTTAGCGTGGGTTCGCCCCGGCTTCGTACGGGTTACACAAACCCTAACAAATTATACACCGAAAACCTTCCACCCGCAAAACCACATGAAAATCCGTTCGGTATTTTTAAAGTTTATCGCAAACAGACAGACGCGGCGGGGGACTTTGTTTTGTCAGGTGTAGTGCTGACAGCTCGATTGGCCAATATATAAGTACCAAAGAATATAATACTCACTAGGAGATAAGTACTATCAATTCATCTGACAACCTAAAGTCAGATCATATTCGCGTTACGACCATACCAATTTTGCACAAAAATTACAAATTGGTGCAACCGAACTTGTTATTATAGTATCTGTGGTATAATAAGGTCTAAAATGTATATCTGATTACCTCAAGCCAGATCATAGTCGTAAACGAGCCTCGCATACCGTGAAAGATGCGCGATAAGCTGGTGTCGTGGTGCTAAAGTGATAAAGTGGGTAGATACGGCCATTCATACGAGGCCTGGGTGTGTAATGAGGATACTGACCCCGCTGACCTGATGATGAGCTTGCCAGCATAAAGAATGACTCACGTTGGACCGGGCCGGAGCTTCCAGCTTACTTTTCTATGATATGACAGGTGATCACGTGATGCCTTCCATAGAAAACGATGCGCCGAAAGCTCCGGCCCGGACACGGCTCGGTCTAACGTGAGTCATCCTTAATTGTAGGAAGGTAGAGATGTGACCATGAACTCGATTCAGATACAAATACTTTACGTTATGATTGTGAACTGGTACTCGTATTGATACGATATAAGCTAGCATACCGCGAAAAATGTGCGATAAGGATGTGTCGAGGCAATAAAGTGGATAGATACGGCCATTCATACAAGCATACGGCCTGATGGTAAGCAGTCTCAGTAGCCTATGGTCGCCTGCAACTCCAGAGGTGTTACATGGACGTTGCCGACTCTAACAGTCCGCACCCTCGATGAGCTCTGGCAACCTTCCTCACCGGTGGGAACACAAGACTAAGAGTTGAATGAATTGACAAGAAGATTCCCATGAGGTGTCTATTTTGAGACAATAGAAGACTTCATTTCATGAATTTCAAAGAATATATTTAGGTCACAGCTTTAGATCTAAGTACAATGCACCTATGGCTAAGAAAATACATCTTAGACAACAATTTATCTAAAGATTGAAAACCACAGTCAAAGTTCAAAGAGCATTTACTATTGAAACATCATGATTCTTTCTACAGACAGTAGCGATCAGTTATTGTCAACTACGAGTCAAGTATCATGGTAGTTGCACACCTAAACCAGCTGCGCTGACAGGCTGACACTGATCAATGCAAACAAATGAATATCGGCACGAGACGAGCTGCATGAAATATGTGATATTGCAACTACTACATTGTACCCACTGCAACTAAAACTATTATAATATGCCAATCAAATTAGATCCAAACAAAGCGTTTTGAGGAATTAATTCCCAGCAAGCTAGAAATCATTTTAATACCTTCATTAGGTCTACCGCGATATAATTTCATTGTTTTTACCTTTAATTCCGACGTTTCAGCTGAGTTTAACAATGAAATTATATCGCGGTAGACCCGTTTGTGTAATTAAATATGTGTACAAAACGCGAGAGTTTAAAGTGTTATACCTTCATTAGGTCCTAAATTCGTATCCGATTTTGCTCCATCCCAGGAGGTGTGGATAAATTTTGGGAGCATTTTACCTTGGATTGACAAAACCACTCGATGTAGAAGGTACCCACCGTCAAAATCAATGTCGCTAATACCAGCAAGATTGCTGTAAATCAGTCACTGGTAAAAAAATCGGATTTAACACGATTTATGTGGCGGCCATTTATTACGACTTCATATTAAGGATATTTTTTGAATCCTCAGATGTCAATTTTTATCATGGTTAGAGCAAATTTTCCGTCGGACGTACCGTTTTTGAACTACAATCAAAACACTGAAAAAGAGCAAAAAAATTTCCACGACTCCTGGAATAGAGCAAACTTGAATTACGCTAATTTAGAACCAAATGAAGGTATTAAGATGATTTCCAGCTTGCTGGGAATTAATTCCTGGAAAAAATCTAATTTGATTGGCCAATAAGGTCTGTGAGCTGTAGACCTCGCGATAAGATTAAAAAATGTAAAAATATTGAATACCTTTACTTCTTTGAGTTGTTACCACAGCAAAGTCACAATGGTCTTAAGCGCCATAGGCCCTACTGGCCTAGTATTTGTGCCAACTTCCGCTATTTTTAACATTTTCCAAAAAAACGAAACGACAAAAAAAATATGTACATCGAACCTACTCACAATATTTTACGAGAATCGGTTAAGAAATGCACCCTGTAGCGGAGAACATTCGGGCATACGAAAACATTTTTGCCGAAGCTGAAATGGAGACCTTCGCTAACGCTCGGTCAATAAGAGCATAAGAGTCCGTCTAAGCTAAATTTGCACCGACTTGAATAGAATGAAGTGAGGGAGAGTCATTAAAAACGCCGAATATCATACAAATCTTATAAGATTTGTATGATATTCGCCGTTTTTACACAAAGGTATACCTTTAAACGAGCAATTCTTGTTTATATGTATAGGTATATATATTTCGGGGATCTCGGAAACGGCTCTAACGATATAGATGAATTTTGCTATATGGGGGTTTTCGGGGGCGATGAATCGATCTAGCTAGGTTCTCTGAGAAAACGCGCATTTTTGAGTTTTTATATGTTTACGAACAAAGCTCGGTCCTCAGATATTACATATATTATTAGAATGAATAGAAAGTATTTTACCCTCAAATCAATATTCTAACTTTCGCTAAAGATCGATTATGTAAAGCTTGAGTCATTACCTATGTATACCTAATTATGCTTTACTAAGGGCCATTTCGTACATCTACCTAGGACAAGTAGTCCAATTAGGTAGGTCCAACTTCGAGAAAGAGGTCAACCGCCGAATCCAACTCGGTTGGGCAGCGTTCGGGAAACTTCGTAATGTCTTTTCGTCCGACATACCTCAGTGCCTCAAAACGAAAGTCTTTAATAAATGTGTGTTACAAGTGATGACTTACGGCTCCGAAACGTGGTCTTTCACTATCGGCCTCATCTCAAAACTCAAAGTCGCTCAATGAGCTATGGAGAGGGCTATGCTCGGAGATTCTCTACGTAATCGAATCAGAAATGAGGAGATTCGTAGACGAACTGACATAGCCCACCGGATTAGCAAGCTGAAGTGGCAATGGGCAGGCCACATTGCACGCAGAGAAGATGGCCGATGGGGTCGAAAAGTGCTCGAGTGGAGACCACGGACTAGCAAGCGCAGCGTAGGACATCCACCCACAAGATGGACAGACGACCTTGTTAAGGTCGCCGGAAGATGCTGGATGCGGGTCGCTTCCAACCGGTACGTATGGAGGTCCAAGGGGGAGGCCTGTGTTCAGCAGTGGACGTCTTATGGCTGAGATGATGAAGGGCCACTTGCACCATCCCACTAACCCGGGGTTAACCCGTTACACCGTTAACCATGGTAACTTCAGGTTTAACCGGTTAACCCGGGGTTAATGAATGATGCAAGTGGCCCTAACGTACCTATTTACCAAACTTTAAATAAATTAAACTGAACCCAGCTCACAGTCAATGGCATTACCAATTATACCCCCCATTATATTCTCAAATCGCACGGAATTTGTCTCCCACTTTATTTACGGCTTAACTCAGTTGTCAATTTCAAATTCAGCGTGAAACGGAACGCGAGAAATCCAAGAAAGGCAAAAGTGAAAAAATGTCGCCTAACAAGAGATAGAAGGCTTCATTATAATTAATTGGTTTAAGTTAGGTTATCGACTGTCCCTTTTTAGCTTATTGTTTTCGTGTATGGGCCTCTCGCTTGCACTTTAGCCGTCACAAATCATGGAGTACAATGAGACAAGCCCTTTGCGGTTTGCTATTAAAGGTTATTTTTGCCGCGTATTTAAAAATAGGGATATTGACTGATGATTATTT
This sequence comes from Cydia splendana, assembly GCF_910591565.1. Taxonomy (NCBI): domain Eukaryota; kingdom Metazoa; phylum Arthropoda; class Insecta; order Lepidoptera; family Tortricidae; genus Cydia; species Cydia splendana. Next base: position 5,601,510 of record NC_085978.1, on the reverse strand, counting down.
CACCACACAATCTACCTATATGCGCCACTTGCACCAACCCACTAACCCGGGGTTAATCGGTTAAACCGTTAACCCAGTGTCATATTAGACTGGTAACCAAGGTAACTCCAGGTTTAACCGGTTAACGCGGGGTTAGTAAATGGTGCAAGTGGCCCTATGTAAATTAAATAGCTTAATAAAAAGCTCACTATCAGAAGCAATTGATTGAATTGATTGATTGATTTATGAATCTGTCCTGCACCAACATGTATGTCTCTGTTTGCCCCAATGGTTGACTGGTAGAGAATGCCTTTGGCATTAAGTTAAAGACAATATATTGAAAGTTCTATTGAGTTAAAAGGGAATAAGTCCTTCCATAATCGTCAGTTTAAGATTAATACTTAAGTATTATATCCACCACATGTCGCGTATGATTAGGGTTGCCAACCGTACTATATTATATAGTATTGTACTATATTTTGGCTCTCTGTACTATATACTTTTGGAAAAATATATAGTACGCTAAAATACTATATTTCCGATTAAACGAATATTACACTCATGTTTAATATTTTATCTGAAAGTACTATATTTTTTTGGAATGTACTATATTTTTATTCCTTATTCTGGAAAATACTATATTGCACCAAAAAAAAGTTGGCTACCCTTCGTATGATGCATAAGAACGCAATAAGAACACAATAAAGGCACCCGACAGGTGACCGGTGATCACGTGATGCTGCACACAAGAATAACATAAGTTTCCAACATTTTTTTACAACATTAAACTTACCATAAAATTTGATTCGTCTTAACTAGATAATTACTGTTGGCCCAATATATGCTTAGTCCTATATTTATCATAAAATAAGTGTAAATATGTAGTTCCTCATCTCGCTGCTAGAATGTTATGCGTGTAATCTTGTCAGCACTGTAATGATTATTATTATCGTCTGTCTATCAATGTTAGTTTAGTATCTATTATCCTGTTATACCTCAATCCGATGACAATGCCACTTAAATATCCTAGGTTTACAAATCATAGTGGGAATTGTCTCAGGATGTAGGTTGCACCTACTAATGTATAAATCTATGTCCTCTTTTGTATTATATATCTGCCTATGTCTGTTTTTTTCCCCAATAAAGAAAATAAAATAAAATAAAACATATTTTAGTAATTTTTAATAGTACATAATAGGTGTACAGTCACCCGCAATAACATGTTACTCTTTGAAGGCCGCAAAAATATGTGACTAGCTATTTTAGCTCTACAAATAAGATCGTGTCAGATATTTTTGCCTTCATTGTGTAACATATTACTGCAGGTAGGGTGTATTCGGGTATTACCGAATGTGGGATAATTCCGAAATTCAGATGAAAGTCACCCTTAATTCCATCATAATAAAAGTCTCTTTTCGGAATTATCCGACAGTTTTCGACATTCGGAATTACCCGAGTAAACCTTATACCTATATCATTTCAAAATAATAAGGTTCATTACACCCAAAATCCTGAACCAGTCATATCAGTCAAGCTCATGTGTTCAACGATAATATATGTATATATATTATATACCTGCCTAATTGTCGAAGTGGAGTAGAGTGAAGGAAACGAAAGAAAGGCGGGATACCTCCGCGATGGATTACACGGGTTCCCTCGATATATCAGGTGGGGCCTCGTTTGTTACCTTTTTACTGAGGAGGCCTTATTCTGGGAGCGGAGGTACGACATAGCGCCGGGGTCCCTTTGTTTAACATAAAGTTTTAAGTCATATTGTATTGTTTGTCATAGACTTTTTCAGGATTTTCGTAAGGTTATCCTATAGATAGGTTAGGTTAGGTTTGTTTTATGGCAATCCTGAAAAGTTACGCGTTTCTGAACCAAACAAATTATGACTAACGAAAATGCGGACAAACAATACATTATGACTTAAAACTTTTTGGGAAACAACAGAGACCCAAAGGGGTCCCTTTGTTTCACATAAAGTTTTAAGTCATAATGTATTGTTTGTCATATTATCATTGGACTTTTCATTCGAAATAAATTGTTATTGATTGATTGATTGATTATATTTGTCCTAAAACCGTTAACTTTTCAGGATTTTCGTAAGGTTATCCTATAGATAGGTTAGGTTAGGTTTGTTTTATGGCAATCCTGAAAAGTTGACACGTTTCTGAACAAAACAAATTATGACAAACGAAAATGTGGACAAACAATACATTACGACTTAAAACTTTACGGAAAAGAATAGAGATCCGGCCAAAATCACATCCAATGTTACCAGAATAAGGCCGCGGCCCCGTCCGGTTCAATTGCAGCTTTTGCAAAAAAATGACAGTTATTTGAACGTTTTGGCACAACGAATTGCACAAACGCAAAAACTAATGAATTTTTGGACATTTTCGCCGCCAAGCGAGGCGCCGCAGAATTTTAACGAATGTTCATTGACGGCAAGCCGGATTTTGCCCGGTCGGGTTTTTTCTCGGGTTATTTGAACTGTCACTGCCTTTGTGTATGTTATTTGCCTTTGTATATTACGGTTATTGTGTTGTAGGTTCGATTGTTGATCTTACAAGTGGTTAAGATATCAAGTGTGTCGCTTGTCTCTAGTCTTTACGCATATTTCAGTATGCACTTCGGTTCAATGGAGTTTGGGCTGTTAATACAATACAATGCATAAAATAGCAATACCTACATTAATTCTGTTGATTTTTCAAACAAAAGAAAATCAACGCTCCTCGCACAACGTATCAGCATTGCGATACCTAACTACGAGGAAATGCCACCAGCATCCTTAATAATGACACAATGCCTCAATGGCCTATTTTAGATTTAAGCTAGTTATTAATTTAGTTTAGTATTTGTTTAATTTCGTTTAGTATTTGTTTAATTTAGTTTAGTATTTGTACAGTTACTGTAATACCTATCATATATATAAAATTGAAAAACCAGAACGGGATAAAAAACGAGGGAAGAAGCGAGATGGCGCCTTACAAATTTCTAAAAAAGTTTTTGACACGTTTCTCGAATACGACGCACGTATGATAAGAAAAAACTGTTCAAATCAATTATCTAAATATGGGAATAGAACTAGAACGTAAAAACTACCGCTTTCGACGCGTATTTAATTTACAAAAAGGAAAAGAAATTTTCATAACAATCTTTATTGTATGAACATTGGCTATTTCTCGGCAACTCTCGGTTCGTTTCGTTTCGGTGTAAAGTAATCTAAATTATGTTTGTCATGTTGGTATACAGTTATTCCTACGTGTTTTTATACGAAGTAATATAAAAAGTGATGTCAACCTCAACCTTAGTGTACGTCCATACGAGTGACTTATGCCAAATATGACATCAATCAAATTAATATTATCATATTATTAATAATTTGTATTTTGTTGTTTTAAATTTATTTTGAGTTATATTATTCGGAGTCAATTTGAATTCACAGTCAATCAAGTCAAAAAGATATTCGACTTCGGCAAACATTGCCATTCGTCCGGGGAACGGGCTGCCGAGATAGGCCAGAAATACAAAGTGGATACGTTAATATGAAGTCCATCAGTTCAAGGGATGACTTTAGAGATAGGTATACTTATCAATTTGGAAACTGTTTTCTCGCGTAATACGATACGACTCGACCAGGTAAGATTTTTCTTCTTGCTGAAAGTCACCATCAGATATATCGGAGTGGATGAGGTATTCACAAATATCTGAAGTCTGAACAATGTAAATTATAATGTAACTTTAAAGTGCATGTTCAGATATTTTTGAGCGACCTTGGTGGCTACGATATATATCTAATGGCAAGTATGGCAACTACACATTCATGAAGCCAATGTACAGTCAGTATGAAATAGATCAGGCTAAAGTAGCCAAATATATCGTAATATAACTTTGTTGCCATAGAAATAAGGATGTGTTCCGATATATTTGGGTATTGGAGAGACCAAAGCGGCTTAGCTTCAGTGGCTCGGACACAGAGAGAATGGGAGAGGATCTTGCCGTGAACAGAGCGTACTTGGGACAACGAAATGGGAGACACCCGATTGAACGTCCTAATAGGTACCGCAGAAACGACGTCGTTGCTCAAGACCTGCTCAACCTCGGCCATAGCGACTGGCGAGAGCTATCGCAAGACCGAGAAACATGGCGTGATCTGGTATCGGAGCCCAGGACCCTTTTTGGATCGTTGCGTCACCGTAGTAAGTATTGTTATGTCCAGAAAGGAAAATGGGGACTATCTACGTTTGTATGAAAAGGCGATGGTATATGGGCGGTGGTCGTCCGAATTCGTCTTAAGGCGGAAATTAATCTAATTAACATTTTTGCTGACTGGACTGGGCTTATAAAAATAAATAATAATTTTAAAAAATACAATCTTGCCATCATTTTATCTTATCAAATGACATCATTTATTGAGAAATTTGCGAATTAATTTATCCAAATAACGGTTACAAATAAGAAGTCCCTATCACAGAGTTATGAACACTGGCAGGGTTGAATAGGTACATAATAATGTCGGTAATTAACGAAACATAAGACAAACTCTTTATTTCATTTACGCGAGCGGAGCCGCGGGCCCGCCTAGTTATGTAAATAAATTTATTTAATTATTCAACATTTCGTACCAAATATGCTGGGCGTTTCGAAATTTAATATATGAATCAATTAAGTTTTAATAATTATGATAACCAAAATAAAAACTTTCGCTTCGCTCAGTCAATTAGATTAGAGTAAGAACTACGGGCGTAGCCAGGTTTTAGTATCGGGGGGGGGGGTTCAAGAAAATAAAACGACTAAAAGTACATAAAATAACCCTTACACAAGAAAAATATTAGAGACTAGCTGTGCCCGCGGTTCCGCCCGCGTGGAATTCTGTCTGGGTCAGTAAGCGGCTAATTTCTAATCCTAATTTCTCTCCCTCTCCCCTGGAGGCGGAACTTGAAGTAAAGTTGACAGATGGATATGTACAGTAGACCAGATAAAATATTTTAGGTACCACTAAATAAAACTACACTCCAAAATCAATAGTTTTTTTCGCCATTATTATAATTATACACGTGATTTTAACGACAGAGTAGGTGTATATCGGACGATACAGTAAGGTATACGCACGCGAGCGAAAGCGAAGCGGCCTGCCTGGCTAGAGCGCCACTCACCGTGCTCTTCTTCAGACTCCTGAGGAAGAGCGCATGCCGTTTGTAACCTCAATGCGTTGCGAGACTTTCGCGAATGATTCGATTTTTTTCGGGAAGGCATGGAAATGTGTATAAAATGCGAGTCCCAAATCGTTTGACTCCGCAAACGACCAGTGCCGGATTAAGATATTTTGATGCCCTAAGCATTTCTAGACCATGGTGCCCCCTCTCCCTAGGGTCATCAAGATTACATTGAATTTTTTTGGTAAATTGAGTGACGTTCATTGCAGCATTACAGCTGAGAATGGAAATCAGTCATATCATTTTATCACGAAAATTGACAGTGCCGTAGCAGTAACTTTGCAACAGAGTAATGCTGCTGCAGTCGCCACCCGAAAGTCACCTTTGTCATCATATCTTAGAAAGTAATTGAAAACGCGAGCGAAGCGAGCGCGAAAATATTTCGATATAAAAAACGCAATTTGATAGACAGTTGTACATTTTTATTTTTAGTATGGAAATCAGTCACATAATTTTATCACGAAAATTGACAGTGCTGCAGCAGTAGCGTAGCAACAGAGTAATGCTGCTGCAGTCGCCATCCGAAAGTCACCTTTGTCATATCTTAGAAAGTAATTGAAAACGCGAGCGAAGCGAGCGCGAAAATTTTTCGATATAAAAAACGCAATTTGATAGACAGTTGTACATTTTTACTTTTAGTATGGAAATCAGTCAGAACATCATTTTATCACGAAAATTGACAGTGCTGCAGCAGTAACGTAGCAACAGAGTAATGCTGCTGCAGTCGCCACCCGAATGTCACCTTTGTCATATCTTAGAAAGTAATTGAAAACGCGAGCGAAGCGAGCGCGAAAATTGATCGATATAAAAAACGCAATTTGATAGACAGTTTTACATTTTTACTTTTAGTATGGAAATCAGACACATCATTTTATCACGAAAATTGACAGTGCTGCAGCAGTAACATTGCAACAGAATAATGCTGCTGCAGTCGCCACCCGAATGTCACCTTTATCATATCTTAGAAAGTAATTGATGCGATCCGATAATCGACGATGGCGGAGAAATCCAAAATCCAAACCACCGTATACTATAGGTAATAGTTAGTAATCAATGAAATATGCCGCACGCCTGTTCTTATTTTAATTCTATGAATGTTAATATTCTGAACTATTCGGGGGGGGGTTTGAACCCCCAAACCCCCCCCCCCCCCCTGGCTACGCCCGTGGCTAAGAACTATGAATACATTTGAGTACCCTGTAACCTATAACACCACAAAGCTAAACAAACAGATCTCACCCGATGTCATCCCGCGAGATAACACGCGTCACGTGCGCGCTGAGATCGTGACGACTCCGTCACGACGCGGACGTGACCAGTTGGGTGCAGTTTCACATCATAAAGTGATGGAAGATTGCTGCGTGCCGTAATAGGTGGCGCTGGTATCTATGAAGAATATCTTGAGTTTTTAAAGTAACCCAGTTTTGATTTGTGGGTTTTGCGGGCTTTTAGAAGACAACCTTATTTGTAGGTAGGTACATACTGTAGATATCATCTTTAATACGATTTCCCTCGTAATAAACCATTTTACAGGGATCCCTGCTACTTTTGTTTTTTGCCTATTTTTTGTTTGTGCCGTTTTTTTCGTCAGATTTTGATAAAATTAGGTGAATAGATAGAGTTCTCTATTCTGTATAATATATACGTGCAATTTCACAGTTTTTCCTTTAAAAAATCTTCCTCTATGTTATGAAAACATACGGAACTTTTGTGACTCAAAAAAACGTAGATTTTTTTGTCCCAAATTAGGAATTTCGTGTTTATTTCGCCCAGAATGAGGATCTCTTTGAACACCAAATTTTACAAACACAATTTATACCTACTCTGTATCTTTAGGTATTAAAATAAAAGTAAACTAAATCTACCCTCAAATGGCTCCTTATGCCAGTTGAGGGTAGATGAAAACATTACATGATCAAATAATGTAGGTTAAAGTCAGGTCGTTCAGTGACTGATCCAGGCAGTTTTGTATAGGGTTGGTTAGCCAATGAATGTTATATTATAACTACCCAAAAATGTACAAATTGTTTACTTTTATTTAAATACCTTTAGATACAGACTATAGGCTTGTGACTATGGTGGTCCCAGTTTTTTCGTTTCTTAAAACGCTAAGTTTCTTATAAATAATGCATTGTACATTGCATTGTCTGCACAGGATGTATATCTAAATTACGCAGCGATTAGATTCCAAGGAACTATTTGATATGCAATTGAATACACTTACAATTTGGAGAAAAAACTGATGTTATTCTGTGCAGTGAATTAGAAGACGGGTCTTGGAATCACCATTTGAATTAAGAAAAGAAAAACCGGACAAGTGCGAGTCGAACTCGCCCACCGAAGGTTCCGTACTTTTTAGTATTTGTCATTATAGCGGCAACAGAAATACATCATCTATGAAAATTTCAACTGTCTAGCTATCACGGTTCATAAGATACAGCCTGGTGACAGATAGACAGACAGGCGGACAGTGATGGAGTCTAAGTAATAGGGTCGTGTGCTCCGCGGACCCCTAGGACAAAGCCTCTGTGGGGGCTCCGCGAGAAAAAACGAAAAAAAATCAATCCACAGTTAAGTAATTTGTCATAAGATTTTTTTTAAGTGAAAACTTCTTTAGCGGCGCTGTGCACTTTTTGTGATGGGGAAAAAATGTTAAACTCGCGACAGGTCACGTGACCTGATCGAAAAACTGTTACAATGTCATTGAGTTTTCACTTCTGCCGGCACTCCCGGAGTGCAACCCGTTGTTTTTTTAATTTGTAATTGTAATAAGTAAGTAATTGAAGATAAATTCCCACAGTAAACTAAATAGTGTAAGGTCCCAAAGGTCCGAGGTCGTAAATGTCGTGACTGGCCCACGGGCTCTATTAGGCTCAGTTCGGAGTTGTCAGATGCCCATGCGCGGACGAGATGTCCAACGAGTTAAGAGGAAAGGGGATGACGTCACGTCACCGCTTCTCTAACACAAAATAAGTCCCCATTTTCCTCTCTGGATATTAACATTATAGGAAATATTTTTACGCATTTGGATGTAGGTATATTAATTACAGCTAATATCTTGCACCATCCCACTAGCTCGGGGTTAACCGGTTAAACATGGAGTTACCATGGTTACAATTAGACTCTGGGTTAACGGTTTAACCGGTTAATCCCGGGTAAGTGGGATGGTGCAAGTGGCGCTTATAAAGTTAATTCGTTTCTTAATTTTAAATATGTATTATTATGTAAAAGATTTTTATGGTATCTACATATAATGGCTCCTCTACACGATGGGCCAGCGCCGGCCACTCCAAGGGACGCATTTATGCGTTAGAGGGAGCATGTGATATTGCTATCTCATTCTACCGCATGGCTGCGTCCCTTGGAGTGGCCGGCGCTGGCCCATCGTGTAGAGGAGCCATAAGAAGCAAACGAGCGAATATTTTAATGGTAAGCGATTATCGTCGCCCTTGGACACCCGCAACACCAGAGGGGTTGTAAGTGGGTTATCGGTCTTTGAGATGGGATTACGCTCTTTTCTTGATGGTTTGAAAGTCGTATTGTCCGGATATACCAGGCGACGCTGTCCAAGGCAGGAAGTTTACATTTTCCATAATGTCAATATACAGGGAGGAAAATGGATACATTTGTATGGAGTAGCCATCGCGCCCTATTGTCTTAAGGCGCTGACAAGAGCTAACTTCCCTCACTGACTTTTTGAATGAAAGGATAAGCCTTGTGTATTGTACCGATTAGTAGGCGACCAGCCGGCGTATTATGGATAGCTTTATCCATCTTTGTCCACATGATAAAAAAACTGTCACTTTTTAACATCGTGGGATAGAAAGTGACGGACACCGTTTTATCACGTTGTCACGTAGACAAGAACGACCATCATATTCGTACAGGTCGCGAAATCTGAAAAATCTAGGCTTAAGAACAGTTGTAATTGTTTTCTTAATTACGGGTACACTTATATAGGTAGAGGCTATCAATAAAAAAAATAAGTAAGGTAAGTGCGGCATATAACCGCCCGCCTTACATACCTAGTTTAGTACATCGCATCGATAGTTAAGCCCGCTCCACACTCGTGCGCGAATCCGCGAACACGAGTGTGGAGCGGGCTTTAGGTGCAAACGCACGGCACCCGCGGGTGGGTTAATCTATTTCCGAGAGCTCCCGAGAACTGCCGATTGCTGCCGACCTTATGTGCCACGGATCTAAAATCGCGCGAATGCATATACATATTCAATACAGTAGGCGCTCGGTAATGCGGCACCTTAAATTTTCCCTGTAAGCTTCGTTAGAACAACATTAGAACTACCAGATTATGGATGACTTACGCTAGACCGGGCCGGAGCCGGGCCGGAGCTTCCTGCGCTTCTTTTTCTATGGAAAGCACCACGTGATCACCGATCAGCCGTCATAGAAAATGACATGTCGGACGGTCCGGCCCGGGCTCGGCCCGGTTACTAAGTATTTAAGTATATGATCTAGGGCCCGCTAGAGCGTGAGTCATGCTTTACTGGTTTGTACGGAAAATAAAAGCCATATTATTTACCTATAGAAAATAAATTCTACATATCAAATGCAACCGCACTATAATCTGGCGTTCGGTTATATTAACTGCCGGATTATAGAGCAGGTGACCTGAGTACTAGGAGTGCCGGATTGGCGAGCGTTGGAATACCTGTACTACTACTGTAGCTGAAGTGTACAAAAGGGAGCCCACTAGTATGTTATGAGCATTTCATAAGTGCGAAAGTGACCTCAATAAATTACCACAGCAAAGATACTGTCGCGCGCTCTGGCTTAGCCTACAAGTCTATATTAGATCCATGTTCTGCGAGATCCGGCGATACTGCGCGATTAATGACGCTGCTCACCGTACATTAGTGTGTTTCTAAATGTACTGAGCAGCAGATAACGCCAGATTTATCAGCAGGAAGTCTAGTCTGAGCAGGCCCCGTAGACAACATGCCAATCGCTAACGCTCCGTAGCGAACGAAACGCAACTGTCACTGTCACACTAAAATATGTAGGCATAGAGATTTTTCTAGCACGAACGAGGCAACGCTTAGTGACTTCCGATATTAAGTTTACCTAGTAAGCTAAATTTCATATACAATGGCCACATTTGGAAATAACAAGAATAAACTAAATATCTGAAGGAAGTGAGTAGCACTGCCTCGTTCGTGCTAAGAAAAATCTCTGTCTACTAATATGGATAGAAGACTAACATGGGCCAACCACATCAAAACAAAGAGAAAAGAAGCAGACCTTCATTACAAGCGCCTGTACTGGCTGATCGGCCGACAATCACCTCTGACACTAACTAATAAAATGCTAGTGTATAAATGCATTATAAAACCCATATGGACATACGGGATTGAACTCTGGGGAACGGCCAGTAACTCAAACCTCGAAATTTTACAAAGGTTTCAGAATAATGTCCTAAGGGCTGTAACATGTGCACCATGGTTTGCAAAAAATACAGAGATACATGAATACGTAAATATTCCAACAATCAAAGAGGAAGTTAACAGATATTGTGTTAAATACAAAGAACGACTAAAAAAACATACAAACGAACTTGCAAGGGACCTGGTAAACACCAATGACAATCCGAGTAGGCTGAAAAGGTGGCAAATACTGCGGCTGGACCAAAGGCACTAGAAGATAAACTCATCAAAGTCAAGAGAGAGTATTTAATGGAATACCTCTCAAAACCCTCAAAACGACAGAACATCTGATTATGGCTAAAACAGCCGATTGCAGATAAAAGAAAGAAAAAAAAAAAACTAATATGGAAGAGTGATAGAGAGACACAAAGCGATTCGATGACGAAGCGCAAGCGATTGTCGCCTTGGCTAGGCCGCCAGGAATGGGACTCGGTTGTTTGTTTTGCAGTTCGATGATCAGAGAATGTTATTTGGGACGGACATATATCTACCACATCGCTAAATTATTTGCTATTATGTGGCGATGCCACAGCTGGCCCCGTAGACAATATGCCAATCGCTAAAGCTCCATAGCGAACGAAACGCAACTGTCACACTAATATGGAAGAGTGATAGAGAGCCACAAAGGGATTCGATGGCGAAGCGCAAGCGATTGTCACCTTGGCTAGGTCGCCTGAGCAGAGATGGGATTCGGTTATTTGTTTTGGAATTCGATGATCAGGGAATGTTATTTGATTAGTGGTTATTTGGTATGAACATATATCTACCACATCGCTACATTTGCTATTAAGGTGGCGATGCCACAGCTGGAGGCCTAGCCAAGATGACAAGCGTTTATAGAAAACCACGAACGAAACTTAAATAATGTATGGTCTTGATCACGTGACTTTCCGTTCGTACCAGTCATCCGGATACTTTTTTACTTTTGTTATCTTGGGTACGACTCCAGGGAATTTTATTTAGGGTGAACATATATCTACCACATCGCCACCTTTGCTAATTTTGAACTGTCTAATTTGGCAACAGTCTCGCCCTGTCTTTAGATTTTTCTTCTAATATTTTATAGTTCCGTACAATAGCGATATGGTAGACATATAGCTTCTTTGGATACCATATGGGATGTGACCACCATCAAATACTTTCTCGAGTTAAATATGGCCCACAAGCGTACTAAATCTTGGCAGGGTGAAAGTTGAGTGAATATGAGTGTAGTCCTCCGTAATCGAGTAGATCTGTTGGAATGGGTTGCACTTTGCACCACGGCTGTTGCCTTCGCAGCTACGTCGTTAAGGGTAAGGACTTATCCTTCACTCACAGTACTTTATTGGTGAAGATGTTTATACTAAAGCTTAAACAAATGGCGGATCAAAGTTCGATTTATCACGCGGCAGCCGTCCCCGCGTCGGCAAAAAGAAAGTAATTTTTAGCCCAATCAATCACTCCAAAAAACGGGCCATGCTCAACGGGTAATTCGCTAGAATTCCTCGAGAGATTTAGTACCACAACTCGTGCTAAACCAACGACGATATAATGAGGACGCCGGCTCATTGTCCGCGGCTAAAAAGAGGAGATAAATAACCAAATGAGAATGGAAAAAGGGCAAAAATGGTGAAATAAAGGAAGCTTCAATTGGACAAAGGCGCCGAAGGGGGATAATTCGTCGGGGATATGCACCAATTGTCACTGTTTTCTTCGTTTTGGCGTTGACAAGAGACGGCGTCGCGTAGGCGCGGGAACATAAAACTCTCAAGAATACCCTAAAAGGCACTAAGTCTCTTAGAAACGCAGTGAGACTTGGATCCTTTTTTAGCGGGCTCTCGGAATTGTCGCGCCGCTGACGCCTGTAGCGTTAAAACCTAACCGTTTATTAGCAAAGAAGCTAAGTGGAGCTATAAAACTCGAAATTTGGAACAAATTAATGGTCTGGGAACCTATTTGAATTGGCTAAGTAATTAGATAGGTACCTATTATGTTGTAAAACATAATAGTGTAACGACATAAGTGCTTATGTTACCTTGAGCCTACTTTTTTATGCTATGGATTTGTCAAACCATATTTAGGTTTTTGTCTTCAACTATATAGGTATTATATATACTCTTTATGCCATTTTCCTATAAATATTTTGGATGGTTTGATTTTGCTGCCAGTTTTTAAATAATATGATGCTTATTTTTTGAGGTAAATATACATTTATTGGCGCTAAAATATTAATGGACAGCCAAATAATATTATTATATGCTCAATGAATGTTCCTGTTTATTATTTTAGTTGCCCGAATAATTATAAGCCTTTAAGAAGTTTCACTTCTAACACACCCATCCCATCCTTCCCATCTGCGCCTGTTGGGTATGAAGTGTACCGTTTTATGGTCCCCTAAATACCACAGTAAAAGCAATTCACGCAAATCCACAAACACCCGTGACCAATGGAATCTTCGAGCCATCAAATAGAAACACCGTTTAATATTCCTCACCACCAGCGATCGCAATAAATGTCCAAATATTTGTCACAAAGCATTTTGGCAAATTCAAATAAAACCGTAACTAAGAACCCTACTAAATCCCTGGAGATGGGTCAAGCAATATCATTGACCAATGCATATAAATCTGGACTCTAAACTAATGCAATTAAGGTTACAATTACAGAAACATGTATTGGGAAATAATTCATACTTCCTGGCTCCAATTCCGTATGTTCCAAAGTCAAATCTTACGCCAATGCTATAGGACGTAGTTTCCTCTATCACAAATTCATAGACACCTCTTATCCGCGCTTCGAAATCGCACTGTTTTTCCATGATTTAAGGTGTAATTTCGCTTGTACGTTAGGTAAAGTGGACAATTTCTGTATGTTAAGATTCGCGACGGCTAATATTTCGCGGTGATATTGGCCAGTAGATGCCGGATAAGATTTATTCGTGGCGTCACGGTGGGTTTCATATCAAAATTAAATATCTGAGGAGGGGACGGGATGCGGGTAAAACGGTATTGACACTTTGGATGTTACGTTTTGTTGCTACAACTATGTTTGGGGAACAATCTTACACAGATCATCTTAACTTGCACTCATAACTTAACAAAATAATGCAACGTGAAAGTTAACATTTATTTATACGTATACTCAAAATAATATATATGTACTCAAAAACCACTAAAAAATAACTCGATAATTAGGAGTAAATAAATACTCGTACATTCATTTAAAAACTTAATATATCCACATTGGTACATAGATATCTTTCATAAATTAATTGTGCATGTTACGTAACATATCATGCATGGCCAAGGAAAAATAAATAAGTAACTAATCAAATAAAACAAAGTCACAAATAGAATTAGTATTAAAATACTTACACCTTACCGATCACGTCGATCACTCACGCTAGAACACGTCGTCCGGTCACGGCGTCCTCCGGCACTTCAATTTTCTATAGAAAAACGAGGTATCGGAAACCTCGGCCCGGACCGGGCCCGTTCTAGCCTGAGTTCTCCTTTACTCATGAGGAACCATGGTCGTTTCATTGTCCATGACGTAGTTATATCCAGTGACGCTCTTCGCCTGGTCGCTATTAGTTAGGAACAAAATTACACCGCCAATATCTTCATTCGTAGCTATGACACCTTGGAGGGTAGCGTCAATAAGCGCCTGACGTATAACCTTGGAATTGCCAATGTTATTGTTACTGTTAAAGTCATTTTCCACTGGTCCAGGCGGCTTAGCACGGTCGCGTTTTTATCCCTTGTCACCATGCCTGTCACGTTCTAACAAGTATGTAAGTGCGAAAGGGACGCGCATAGTGATAGTCGATAAAAATGGAACCGTGCTGAGCCCGCAGGATTGACAGTATTGACTCTAACTCCAGAAGACTGGTTAGATCATTTTCCCAAAATCATAATTTACCTGTAGCATAATTTCTATTCGCATTTTTTCCTATTCTTAATTTACACCAGACGCATTAATTCCTAACATGATTTTTCCATTCGCATATTTTCCCATTAGACAATTTAGCCACTCACAAATATTTCTTACGGCGTTTATTCTATAATCAAAAAATCGATTACCCCACCCCACTTTCTTTTCGAAAAACATTTAGTTCACAACTTAGCTAGACGGAGCCCTTATGGCCCTAGGGCTCCTATTTCTGGGCGGTTTGCCCTTCGGCCATCTGAAGCTACCTAACGAACCTAACCTACCTAACCTATTAATTTAGTGTGACGTCCATGAAAACATTACACTTTGGGGAAAAAAGTGTAGTATTAAAATACTAGGTTACTAGGTTAGGTTAAGGTTAGGGTATAATATTAGGTTAGGTTCGTTAGGTAGCTTCAGATGCCCGAACGGCAAACCGCCCAGAAAAAGTCCGTCCGTCTAGCTAAGTTGTAAACTAAATGTTTTTTTGAAAAGAAACAGTGCGGTGGGACCATGGTAATATTATCGCCTAAGAAATAAAAAGAATGCGAATAAAACGACTTGGAAAGTATTAATTATGAGAAAAATTTAACCTATGAATTAATGCGTCTGGTGTAAATTAAGAATAGGAAAAAATGCGAATAGAAATTATACTACAGGTAAATTATGATTTTGGGAAAAAATGCGAATAGAAATTATGCTACAGGTAAATTATGATTTTGGGAAAATGATCTAACCAGTCCTCCAGAAGACACTAGTTCTACAGCTGCGTAACGCGCGAAATGGTCCAGAGCCCCTTTTAACACAAAATACGGGAGCAACTCCGGATTTTTGCACGGACGCTTTGTCTTAGATAAAAGTGGCGCCGCCATGCTAGTCAACTGGATCACCGCCCGAACATTAGTTTTCATCACTACATCGTATGCCAATACTGTGCCTTCCGTCAAAGATCCCGCTGGAGATATCCCTGCGTTATTGACCGGCACGTCTTACTTACCGAAATGTTCTACAGTTTTAGGGACAACGATGGCAGTGTCAGCTTCTTTAGAAAGATCGGCTTGGATGATAAGAGGTTTCCTGCCGAGTGCCTCGATGCTTTTGGCGACGACGGCGAGCTTGGCCTGCGAGCGCGCCACGAGCGCCACGTCGGCGCCCTCCTTGGCGAACATCAGCGCCGTCGCCGCGCCGATGCCAGAGCTTCCCGTCACTATGACAACCTTATTCTTAAAACTCATCGTTACCGTAAAGCCTGTGTAAGTACATCGTTTCAACTGAATGCATATGACGTTTTATACCTAGTTTATCGATGCCACTCTTAGATAATGTACCTAGGTACATCTAGGACATAGGTACAACAACTTTTGCAGGTAGGGAGATAACGACCGACGTCCATAAGTGCATAGATTAAGCACTTGGTGCGTACTAGTTCAAGGTTTGTTTACACTACCTACATAATATAATATGTACTTACTACATTTTACCGAGTGTTTCACAATATATTGCAATAGACCGAATATTCGTCATTATGTATTAACATATAATAACGATTATTATCTTCCTAAGCATTCACGAAAATTGTATATGTATGTATAATATTTATAGAAAACAAGACAACACCCGTTAGGAAAAGCTTATAACTTATAAGATTATAACCTCCTTGGTCCTCCTGATACTAAAATGCAATGCTTTCTTAAGAGTAAATCGCTCGTGGATATCGCTCGTACATGTCTGTAAATGTATTGGCGCGAGCGAGACGCACGGGTGACTGACATCATTTTCATATCACAATGTAAGTTTGAATTGTCCTCCATATAGTAACGTGTGGGTCGATGAAGTGTCGAGGCCGGGAGCGACGCCGCTGACGCGTGAAACCGTCGCATTGTCGCGCGGCGACCGCGCGTGACCGCGCCGCGCCCGCGGTTCACCTCGCCTGTCTGTCGCTATTCACTGATGAAGATTGTTTACACCTATTGATCGTATGCCAATTTTAGCGATAAAGATAGTTATGTAACCCTTTAGCAGACAAAATAAAAAAAGCATCATTGTAGGATTTGTAGGTAAAAGTACTTACATGAAATAAAACTATGTAATCACTTGATCAGTAATCAGTAGGTATGTTTATTGCTTTCATAGGTAAACGGATTATATCACGTATAATTAATTTAAAATCCAGACGTTTCAAACTTCTTACAACTTTCGTGGTCAATAGGGGACTGAAGAAAAATATATATTCAACTAATTTTATTAAGGAAATTTACAGATACAGCGCCGAAAACAACAACGCCCCGACAGCAATGCAGCTGCAGTTGACATCCGAATATCACCTTTAGTCCAAAAAACATAAGAAAAAAAGTGATCATTTTATGCTTTACAAAAAAAATATTTAAATATTTAATTTATATTACACCACTATACCTAAGGTCAACGGGGGAAAGACAGTCTATCAGGTAAGACCGTCGTCGACTTTGACCTCCGAAATTCGACCGAATGAGCGAGCTTCAAACCTCCAAGAAAAGAGAGTATTCCCATCTTAAATTTCAGCAACGCACTTACAACCCCTCTGGTATTGCAGATGTCCATAGGCATCGATAATCGCTTATCATCAAATCATAACACTTATTGCGCATAATAATGAATCCGCATAATTTAAATATGCATAACATTATTAACTATAACTTTATTTGACCCATATTTACTGAATCAGTTTATTATGTATGTATCTGACAAAAAAGAGTAGAAATTAAAAAGTGGCATATATACTGTAGTGTCGTCCGGTTTTCTTATATACACAGATTGATTTGAAAGACACTATACCTACAGTATTGCCACTTTTTAATTTCTACTCTTTTTTGTCAGACTATAAAATGGCGGTACTGGTGCTCGACGCGGTACCAGTACACGGCATCTTGAAACTTAAGTCATTGTCAATAGAGGTGACAGCAGGGTGGCATCTATTGGGCGTTAGCATGTCGAGCAATAGTACCACCACCTTACCTTAACTCAAGTGATTGTTATCTGGTTAACGTTGATAAGATATAATATAAAAGCTCTTGTAAAACAACTTTTTCATCATAACTGCAACACATCAGCTGCAGTATTTCCATAGCGGCGGAATATAAGTAATAAGCGAAAGCTGTATTTTTTTAAGATGAGTTTTGCTAACAAAGTTGTGATAGTGACAGGAGCAAGCTCGGGCATCGGCGCGGCGACGGCGCTGATGTTCGCCAAGGAGGGCGCCGATGTGGCGCTCGTGGCGCGCACGGAAGCCAAGCTCGCCGCCGTAGCCAAAAGCATCAAGGCGCTTGGCAAAAAACCCCTCGTCATAGTAGCCGACCTCTCCAAGGAAGCTGACACCGCCACCGTCATCCCTAAAACTATAAAACATTTCCGAAAACTGGATGTGCTCGTCAACAACGCCGGAATGGTTTCAGAAGGAAGCCTGTTAGATGGCAAAGTGCTGCAAGCCTACGATGAGGTAATGCGGACGAATGTTCGGGCAGTCATTCAACTGACTAGCCTGGCAGCGCCTCATCTTGCCAAGACAGGGGGCAACGTAGTCAACATTTCTAGCGGGGCATCTCTGCGTCCGTCTAGTAAACCAACATTTCTTCCGTACTTTGTATCTAAAGCAGCTTTGGATCATGTTACGCGTTGTGCGGCCATGGAGCTAGCGTCTTCCGGAGTCAGAGTCAACACGATCAACCCTGGGCCAGTGGATAACGACTTCAACATCAACAATGGTCTTGGAGATCCGAAGGTTATACGGCAGGCGCTAATTAAGGCTACGCTCCAAGGTTACTTAGCTACGAATGAAGAAATTGGAGGCGTAATTCTATTCCTAGCTAGCGAGAAGGCTAGGAGCGTCACTGGATCCAACTACGTCATCGACAATGGCTGGACCATGAAAAACTGAGCTGGTATTATTAGGGCGAGCGAAGCGAGCCCTATCACTTTTCGACAAACTATGCATTCTTGTGGTACACTTTACGGAAAAACTATCGCACTTATAGGTTTGAAATTTAACATAGTAATTTAATTTCATGTCTGGATGTGTTATCAAACATAAAAATATCATTTTATAAACCTAAAAAAATAAAATAAAGGTATAACACTATGTATTACTACTAGCGCCATCTATTAGAAAAATGAATAATTAAAATTCGTGCTAATGTACTATGGTGCTAACAAAGATGAATACAAAAAACTGGTCAAGTGGGAGTCGGATTCGCGTTTTAAGGGTTCCGTACATCACACAATTTATAACAATTTTTTTTGTACGTGCAACGACGTGAGTTAAACGTCTTGAAAAACCCGAATTGGTCAGATCAAAAACCAGATGTAACATGAAGTGTTACGGAGCGGTGACCTATATCTCTGCAACTATGCAAAGTAGCTTGGATAGGAAGATTACATCCCGAACAATAGTACAACTGTCCAAATGCGAAGACTGAAGGCCGAGCTCCGCGTAGAGCTGAAAGCTCGGAGCGTCCGACGGGTTCGCGCTTCCTACAACTTCCGCAAGTGTTTTAAAAGCGAAGGCCGAAGAGAGGTAATACCTATAGTGCTTTCTTAAACACGTAACAATAGTAACCAAACCCATCAGTAGTACAAGTACCATTACGGCTGTGTGCCAGATACAGCCTAGTCGCATTTTTTGTCTTCAATCCGACTCACGCTTGATCATAAAGGCACGCCTCATCGGGACGCTTTGGGCCTTCGTTCTTATGCGGCTATCGGCCTAGTGCCTTCGTAATAGCTGTCTACACTACGTTTCACGTGAGCCATTGCGGCTGTGTCCCTAAAAAAGCCTAATCGCATTTTAGTTCTTAAATCCGACTCACGCTTGACTCTAGATTTTTATTAGGTTTTCCTGTCATCTTTAGGTAGGTAAAGAACTATTTTGTGTATTCTTTTCAAAATTTTAGACCCTGTAGTTTCGGAGAGAGAGGGGGGAATAGTCATTTTTTATCTATTTTCTTGAATAACTTCTAAACTTTTTATCCTAAATTTATAATATATTTGAGATTCTCACAATGAGCCCTTTCGTTTGATATGTAACACGATGTAGTTTGCAAAACTTTGTTTTTTAATTTTCTCATTTACCCCCCAAAAGTAGTCCCTATGTTTAAAATTCATTTGTTGACGTTACATGTCCGTCTTTGGGTCACAGACTTACATATGTGTACCAAATTTCAACTTAATTGGTCCTGTAGTTTCGGAGCAAATAGGCTGTGACAGACGGACAGACGGACGGACAGACAGACGCACGAGTGATCCTATAAGGGTTCCGTTTTTTCCTTCTGAGGTACCCCAACTAGCAAATCTATGTGCTATAAAAGTTGAGAGCACGTTTTTATTTTCGCTTTTTGGTGCTATAAACGGTGTAAAAACAGTCGAATAAAAGTCCTGTAAGCGTTTACTCAACGCGAAAAAGGCGCACTTATACAGACTAAAAGTGTTATAAAAATCGAGTAAGCGCTGTATAAGAAGCAAATCGATGCCGTAAGAGTTGAGTAAAAGTGGATAAAAGCGATTCTAGTGTTTTAATAGCAACGGTAGTATTTTTATTCGACTATTCGTTCTATAAACATTAGCAATTTACTATTACTCAGTGAAAGTGTTCTATAAAAGCAACCGCACGGCTTTTTCTCAGCAAAAATGTTTCGTAAAAGTAGCCGAATTGCTTTTACTCGGCATTTTGAACGTGTAATAGTGCAGTAAATGCTTTTATTCAACTAATATGTGCTAAAAACGTTCTCAGGTAGGCAATTATATTTCAGTTATTTGATTAAGTTTGAGGCCTAATCGTCTTCACCCAACTAGCAAATCTATGTGCTATAAAAGTTGAGAGCACGTTTTTATTTTCGCTTTTTGGTGCTATAAAAGGTGTAAAAACAGTCGAATAAAAGTCCTGTAAGCGTTTACTCAACGCGAAAAGGCGCACTTATACAGACTAAAAGTGTTATAAAAATCGAGTAAGCGCTGTATAAGAAGCAAATCGATGCTGCAAGAGTTGAGTAAAAGTGGATAAAAGCGCTTCTGGTGTTTTAATAGCAACGATAGTGCTTTTATTCGACTATTTGTTCTATAAACATTAGCAATTTACTATTACTCAGTGAAAGTGTTCTATAAAAGCAGCCGCACTGCTTTTTCTCAGCAAAAATGTTTCATAAAAGTAGCCGAATTGCTTTTACTCGGCATTTTAAATGTGTAAGAGTGCAGTAAATGCTTTTATTCAACTAATATGTGCTAAAAACGATCTCAGGTAAGCGATTATATTACAATTATTTTATTATGTTTGAGGCCTAAAATCGTCTTCACGTGTCTAATAAAACAAAAAGGTACTTAAGTATTTTTTTACTGCTGTCATCCATGACATTTATTTTTACCGTGATTGTGTACATAAGTTTTTACTGTCTGTAAGTACACGTAATACAGTAAAACCTAGCGCGAAAAATACTTTATTGATAAAACCAAAGGCACTGGTTCATATATATTCATGGGCCGTCTATTTTCTTAAATTTCAATAAAAAAATATTAATTAAAATAAGTAAAAATTTGCTTACACGATCTAGTTTCTGTTATATCTCATTAATTCGACTATAAGCCGAGTAACTGCGTCTACTGCTACACTTATAGCACATGATGTCGCCATGTTTATGGATTTATAGTCCGGTGGCCGACAGCATGAAACCCTACCTGATAAAAAAATAGAGTAATCCTACTCTGTGGGGGTAGCTGACTTTTAGCAGCTTCAACTGCTCTTGGACGGCCGTGGCTTAACTTGGCAAATTTTGCGCAAGTGGCAAAAAAGTGGTACAAATATTCATCAAAAAACAAAAGTGGTCAGCTACATCCTGTGTTGGCTGGTTCCTGTGTCCGACCGAATTTGTGGTACCAAGTGAGCTACAATTTACCTCATCGAAAAATAGAATGTCACTTGTATGGTAGGATAGCTGCCATTGACATTTTTTTTAATGCGGACGGACTGCAAAAGCTGCCAGGCTAAGGTGAGACCGACCAAGACATACGTCAACAAATTTAATGTAGGTATTACAATCAGTTTTTTTCATTCTATTTTTCGATGAGGTAAATTGTAGCTGTCACGTTGTACCACAAATTCAGTAGGACACAGGAACCTGCCAACACAGGATGTAGCTGACCACTTTTGTTTTGCTGTCCTCAATTCTATTATACGATGGGGTTTTTTTTTGATGAATTTTTGTGCCACTATTTTGCCATTTGCGCAAAATTTGCCAAATTAAGCCGCGGCCGACCAAGAGCAGTTGATGCTACTAAAAGTCAGCTACCCCTACAGAGTAGGATTTTTCTATTTTTTTATCAGGTAGGGTTTCATGCAGTTGGCCACCGGACTATATTGAAACGACAACATGGCTGACTTGTGCTGTTAATGTAGTTCAAAACTCTTTAAAAGTACTCTAAGCTGAATACATTTTGAATAAAACCTGTAAATACACTTCAGCTCCTATAACAGCGGTTTGAACCCCATTACCCGAATTATGATATAAGCGCGCTGTTACAGCAGCATTGTTGCCAAATGGTTATTGGATTGCTTTTAATAAGCTTTTATAGCAACAGAGAAGAGAGTTGAGTAACGGTTGTATTAAAGCGCCTTATTCAGACAATTAGCTATTCTATAGCTGTTATATGATTTTAATAGAACAATTATGCTGAATAAAAGTGATTTAGTAGCGCTAACTCAGCATTTATTAAAAGGTGGAATAAAAGTGCTAAAAGATAGTGCTATAAACGTTTATACGACATGATTATAGCACTAATTAGCGAAAATTGCTAAATAGTCGAGTTAACCGCTATTATACGATATATTGGTGTTTCAACAACCGTAACTCGGCTGTTATACGATTACAGGCTGAGTAAATCAATTCTTATACGACTAATTTGCTAGTTGGGACGGAACCCTAAAAAGGGTTAAAATTTTGGATTCTGACCCATCTCGCTTCGGTCGGTTTGATTCCCAATTTTGCAATTAAATTTCTGTGAATACTGGAACATTCAATCTTGCTGTATATTCACTGCGGAGGTCAATTTACTCGTATGTTCTGTTCTGTGACGCGCATGAATTGATCAGTCATGTTGTGTTAGCAAACTTAAATCGGGTATTTTAAGTTCGAGAAAGTTTTAGTGTTACTATTGCTTGAAACTGCCAAAATTATAAATTAAGATAACCATATTAGGCCGTCTGTATCGGCCCTAAATCACTCAGATTTAGGGCCGATACATACGGACTACAACCCGACTGCAACTTGTATGGAAGCTGCACGCCGACTGCACGCCTATTGCAACGTCGGCGTGCAGTTCAACAAAATGACTCAGAACCCTGGCAGTACCTAGTGGAACTCAGGTTTGGTGCAACACGTTTTTAATGGACAAAGTAAAAGCTGTAACAGACAGGCGTACGGGACAGCCACCGGGGTTCAATTAGTAGGTATATTTCTTTCTTGCTCTCACTTATAGCTGCGTCCTTAACGGACTTATTACGTACCCACTCGATCGAACATGGAACAAGCCTCGGACTGGATCAAAGTCGCGGTCCGGTACGTTTAGGTAGAAAAACTCCGCGAGCCCTTACAAAGCTCTGCTTTTTGCTAGTATATATACTTAATTATTTTATACTTTATTAACGGCCTCCTAGCCTAGTCGGTAGTGAAGTGACACTAGTGATCTTGCCTACGAAGCAGGAGGTCCCGGGTTCGAATCCCGGTAAGGGCATTTATTTGTGTGTAAATAACCACCAATATTTATTTTGTTTCTGAATTATGGATGTTATCTATGTATTTATTTATTCACCACACCAGCTCGGAAAGGCTTACTTTGCACTTCAAAAACTGATAGCAAAGTTGCATTTTATTCCCATGTGCGGCAAAGTAATCAAATGCCAATTCTGAGTTGTTTTCTTGTTTGCTGGTAGAATTGAGTTTTAAATGATGATTTTGGATTATAAATATTGAATAACATTCATTTGGATTTGATTTGGTTTGATTTTGTTTGATATTTTACATTTAATATTTGCTTCGGGCTGGTGTGGTGAAAAATGTTGTGTTTCACTCGGGGGCAAATATTGTTTAACCCTCGTGCTTTGAAACCCTCGCAACGCTCAAGATTCCGTTTTACGAACCACTCGCTACGCTCGTGGTTCAATTTTGAAATCTTTCGCTTGCTCGGGTATCAATATTAGCACGAGCGGTTAAACAACAACTTTGCCCCCTTGTAAAACAAATAACTATTATCGTCTCCTGCTACCCAAAGTACTTACAAGCTTTGCCTAGTTAAGGGCCAGATTGATCAGTGTAAGATTGACCCCAAATAATTATTTATATTTGTTTAACTGTAAGTGTATACTTTTATTTCACCCGTCATTCTACAATACCTTCTTCGTGTCTATTTAAATTTCACGCGAATCGGTTGAGAAATGCAAGCTGTAGTGGAGAACGACCGGCCAGCTGGACAGCCGGTCAGACAATTAAGACATACAAAAGCATGTGGCCAAGCTAAAACAGAATCACTTGAGCCCCTCCTACAGGTATTTTGGGTGTTCTGCCTTTTCGCAGGCGGAACTATTTTTGGCGGAATTTCATTTGGCAACCAACATTTCGCCGACGTTTCACTTTGACAACTAACGATTAGCAAATTTTTGTATGGCAACGTTTCAATTGGTAGAATTATTGTAAAGCAGATTATTACTAGTGGCTCTGTGAGCTGTAGACCTCGCGAGCAGAGCTTGAAATAACATGGTGCTAAGAGCTTTAAATACACCGTGTTTTTTTTGATTTCCGTTAATTTCAAGGGTGCATTCCTGAGCTTAAATCAAGTAACTTTCTCAAAGACACCGATGTTCTAATTCAGTCCATTTTGGAGATAATCCATAATTTATTTTTTTACTATAAGGCCTCTACAAGCGTGTACACTTGCCTTAGGGCCGGCTTACATATTGATTAGTGTTTAGAATGAGTTCATACATTTGCTACTAAACTTAAGTACAATCTCGGTCGATTGATGTACGAAATGACATTGATATGTCACAGATTTCAATTGTTTGGTTGAGTTAAATGTAATGCCCGTGTTACAACAACGCTATATGCTACATTTAATTACTTTTTAAACAAAAAAAAAAACAAAAAAAATTTTTTTTTTTGAAAATTAACTATGCCATTTAGTTCTTATAAACGTACTTAACTATACCCCGAAGTTAACGGAATTCAATAAAAACACGGTGTATAGTAAATTAAAAGAAAAACAATACGAAATTTATGTGTAAAAAAATACAAAAAGTTATAATATCCCAGCATACAATTACTGGGGATCGAACCCAGAGCCTCTGTGCAAACAGAAAAAGCGAACGTTTACAAACTGAGCCAAATAGTTCTTAGATGGGTTGACGAAATTTAGCTACTCCTTCTCAAATTAAAATTAGTTAAAATTAAATATCTAAATACCGCCTAAACCAGCGATAATTTTTTTCTGCATTTTTTGCTATTAACTCTGTAAACATGTTTCAAAAAGAAAAAAGTCTTATGATATCGATACGACTATTTGTTTAGGCGCCAGGTATCACGACTCCGCCATTTTTAAAAATTTCCAAAAACCGGATTGACAAAAAAATTTTATTTAGTCATAAAATTCGGTCACAAAATTTCACGAGAATCGGTTAAGAATTGCGACCTGTAGAGGAGAACATCCGGACATACGAAAGCAAAATGCCCGAGTCAAAACGTAGACCTTCGCTTCGCTTCGGTCAATAACGCCTTTGGGTATACTTATCATTTGTCAAATCTTTCACTTGGTCGAACAACTCTTGGACGAATAACGTTTCGTTGGAGCTACAGTTCGCTTTTCATACATTAGGCAAGTTACAAATAAGAAAAAGATACATACCAAACAATCAAAAATGGCCGAGTTGTTGTACTAGAGCTTTGCTCCCGCCTTAGTCTTCGAGAATATTTTTTTTTTCAACAACCCAAAAATTACACAGCAAATTTCGGGTCAAATATCTCGGCCAGTTTTGATTTTACAAAACAACCTTAAACAACTAAGTATATATTATGCCAACTAAAACATTCTACGACATAAAAAGTTGGCATTTTGA
Source organism: Cydia splendana (assembly GCF_910591565.1). Lineage (NCBI taxonomy): Eukaryota > Metazoa > Arthropoda > Insecta > Lepidoptera > Tortricidae > Cydia > Cydia splendana. The sequence goes on along the minus strand of NC_085978.1, from coordinate 5,575,834 downwards.
AAATTGGCATTATAAAACACAGACCAAACGTTTAGTTGGTAAGTGTGCGGTTGGCAAATGAAAAAAAAAAGATTTGAAAAGTTGGGAAATGAAAATTCGGCGAAATAAAAATCCGCCAAACGTGAGTTGTGAAGTGATAATAGGCCATACCATTTTCGGCGATAAATAAGAGAACCGTACCTAAAGATAAGTGCAGTCGGCGTTAAGCTTTCCTCATATTAAAGTTGTAAGTATCACACATGACGCTTGGAAAAGGTTAAACTACAACTAGGTAGGGAAGGAAGGTAACAATCATAAATAAAACAAGTGATTTATTTACAGTTACACTATTCCAAGTAATTAACAATCTGCTGATTTTGACTTTAATTTGGTAAATTAAGATTTTTTTTTTATGTTGTTTACATTTTCTCGCCCTTTGTATTGTTAAGAGAGAAAACACCATACATCATTAAATAAAGGATTTAATACATAAAACTCGGAAAACAGGCGTAGCTTCAAGTAAATCACACTCCGACGCAGTAATGGCGGGCGATGCTCTTCTGACAGCCCGGGTCGCGCCAGTCCTAGTGTCACCATTGACACCTACCGTAGGGCTGCGTTCGAGCAAACCACATAATCGTTTATCAGTTCGGCCTCCTGATGAAAAAACCTTCGCCCACGAAGGTCAGCATGTAGCACCACAGCACTTCCGTCTTCGCGCACCTCCGAAGTCGGTTAAAGGGAATCGTGACGCAGCCTACTGGTACTCAGCGACTCCGTTGACCGCGATGACTGTGCTACACATATCAAACAAAACACAAGCCAATTTGCATCTGTTACAGTGCCAAGTCATATTCTGATGTTGAGACCCCTTTAGGTCACATCAAAGTTTCCTATTTCTTAAAGTAAGGCTCTTTAAGCACTGTAGTGTGTATTGTAGATTTTATGAAGTTATCACGGTATTGTAAATTCGATCAACTCTCAAACAATGAGCAGTCGTCGGCTCATATTATATCTAACCGCGTACTATCTCTTTTTATTTTATTTTAGGAGAATTAAAGAATTATCATGTAGTCAAGAGTGACCCCTTTAAAGCAATTGTCATATAGACACATTACAGTTCTCAAATGAAACATGATGTAGACAATTAAATACTCAGCCTCTCAAGCAAGTATCAACTCCTGAAGGAAAGCATCAGGTAGACAAATATAAATTCTTAAGGCAAACATCTTGTAGACAACTGTGAGCTCATAAAGCAAACATCTTGTAGGCAACTGTTAGCTCTTAAACCAAATCTCAACCTCTAAAGGAAAACATCATGTAGACAAATATTCACTCTTAAAGTAAATATTTTGTAGGCAACTCTCAGCTCTTAAAGCAAATATCAACTTCTAAATGAAAACTGTATACTGTCAACCTTTTTTTTTTTAATCTTGTAGACAGTTATAAGCTCTTAAAGCAACCATCCTATAATAATTGTCAGCTCTTAAAGCTAACACCAAATATTAACTCCTGAATTAAAACAATGTAAACAAATATTAGCTCTTAAAGCAAACATCATGTAGAGTCTACATTGTAGACAACTGTCAGCTCTTAAAGCAAACATCTTGTAATAAATTGTCACCTCTCAAAGTGAATAACAGTTACTGAAGGAAAACATCACGCAGATGTCGTAGATGAACTGTCAGCTCTTAGCACACACACCTCAACTGGACTTTTATTTATTTGTTCAGCCCTTTGAGTAATTTTAAATCATAGGCTCTCTATAAGCAACTTTAATGTATGGGCTCTTTAAGCTAATTGTATTATAGAGCTCTTTAACAGATTTGTAACATGACCTCTACGAAAATTTATTACATGGGCTTTTTAAGCAGATTCGTAATATTAGCTCTTTAAGCATTTGTATCACAAGCTCTTTAAGCTGATAGTTGATACGTTTTATGGACTATTTAAGCATATTTGTAACACAGGCTCTTTAAGAATTTTTGTAACATAGGCTCTTTAAGAATTTTTGTAACATAGGCTCTTTAAGCATTCGTATCATGGGCTGGCTAAGCTGATACGTCTCACAGGCTCGCTAAGCATTCGTATCATGGCTCGCTAAGCTGACACGTCTCACAGGCTCGCTAAGCATTCGTACCATGGGCTCGTTAAGCTGATACGTCTCACAGGCTCGCTAAGCATTCGTATCATGGGCTCGTTAAGCTGATACGTCTCACAGGCTCGCTAAGCATTTGTATCATGGGCTCGTTAAGCTGATACATCTCACAGGCTCGCTAAGCATTCGTATCATGGGCTCGTTAAGCTGATACGTCTCACAGGCTCGCTAAGCATTCGTATCATGGCTCGCCAAGCTGATACGTCTCATAGGCTTGCTAAGCCTCCCTTTTTTTTGTGTATTTATATATTTGTATTTTTTTTTTTTTTTGTTAAATAGTTTTTTTTTTGTTATATAGGTTTGTATCGGTGTACATTTGTATCGGTGGCTCTTTGAGCATATAGATTAGTCTCGCTATCACACAGGCTGCCTCAGTCTCGCACCGCCGCTCAGGTGTGCAGACTCGCACCATCGGTCGGCGCGCAGACTCGCACCGCCGCTCAGGCAGGCAGACCCGCACCGTCATGCAGGCGCACAGACTCGCACCGCGGCTCAGGAAGTACATTCTGCAACCATAACTCAGGGCAATAACTGTGTCATAACAAATCATATTTGGATTCAACTTTTGAAATTATAGTTCAACTATCCTTGGCTCACTCAATATTTTCTAATAATTTATCAACATATTATTTGATCAGGATAGATTTAATGTCTTCCGGTGAAGACCTATTCCCAGCAATGGTACATTGCACAGGCGGGTAATAAAATAATGATGTTGGCATCAATTACATCAACATCCATCAAGATACACACACACAAGACATGTCGCATACTCTATTGAGATCCTTGATAAAGTATTGACACTATCCCTCATATAAAAGAGTTTTGTTAGACTAAGTTTAGTAATGTGAATAAAACATGTGGACAATTTATTACCTGTGGGCGCAGCACGGTTCCATTCCTATCGTCTATCACTATGCGCGTCCCTTTCGCACTTACATACTTGTTAGAACGTGACAGGCATGGTGACAAGGGATAAAAACGCGACCGTGCTAAGCCGCCTGGTGTAGGTATACCAATACTATGTGAGCTTTAGTAAGCCATCTTTCAATGTTATTTCTTCCCATAACGATATACCTAAGGTTTACCACCTTCATGACAATACACCAATAATTTATTATATTTTATCTTTTATAACACATATTATGTAATGCCATTATATTATTACCATTATTCTATGACCTTGTCAAATTTTTAATAAAATGGGATATGGATATAGTATTATTATGATTTGCTTGCATGAAACAGCCAAATACTTCAACTTGGTGAAACAAAGAACTTGTGTTGAGAATACTTAACTTCTCTCATAGTGGTACATGCAGCGTCCAACTTGGCAACTTTTAACATACTACCTGCAGTCATCTCCCACCACAGATTTCTTTCACTGCCAAGAATTCCTTGCACCATCCAGCCTGGTGAGGACTCCCCTCAAGCAGCTGCAGTAGCCATTTGTGAAGACATTTGAACATTCTAACAACACACAACATGCAATGCATTTAACAAACAACAAAAATATGTGATCTGTTTTCTGTCACATCTTATTCCACATTATTATTTGTCAATTAGATACAAGATTATTGCACTTTACTAAGTTTTGTAATAATGTCAGAGTTGTATAATGTCAGAAACGCAGCTACCACCGCGGGCTTTAAGTATAAATTAAAAATGTGGCTCATGAGCGAAGTGTTCTACGATTATGCAGAATACTTTAACCTACCTATTATGACATAATACTCGAATTTAAACTGTTGTGAGACATACTAACATTGAATAATTTTAATAATATTATTGATAATTTAATGAATTTTGTTGTTTTTACAGTGATCCTTTTTTATAATGAATAATTAAGTACCTATTTGTGATTTTATAATCGTAATTTAGAAGACATAATGTACAGAATGTACCCACTATCCCAACACGACCTGTAACTTCTTGTTATTAATAAAATATTTGTATTTGTATTTGTATTTTGACTAAATTTTCATGACTGACCAAGACTTAACTAGTAGGTCTCTTAAAATGACACAATTTTCAATCATCAACATAATATGTATATGAATAGTAAATAATTTAAATGAACTCTTTTAGAAGTATCATCACCATATCAATTGTTCTTATTTTATACTTATTTATTCACTGAACTGACTACATGTTAAAGTACAGTCAACATTACAGCTCCTTATTAACGGCACATGTCACTTTATCCTTTCCATTTGGACATCACTGGCCTTTAGTGGCTATGCTGACCTGTTCTATTTTATTTGAAACATATTAACACATACTAATTATTTAGTGTAGGTGCATGACAATTTGAATATGTTAGGAACATGCCTCAATCGCCGCTTTGAGTATAATTTGGTGTAAGTCAATTATATATCTGACCACTCACTTGTTATTATTTTAATTATTTTAACCATGCTATAACTACAAATTATATGTGAATATCGCTCACATAACACAACAATTTAATTTGGCCTTATCTTGTTCAATTTTGTATCGCTGATCATATTTCTTATACCGCCAAAACCTTTCACACAGGACAGTATTACTTACTCATTTGTGTGCAATCATTCTGCAAGCGCAAAGCTTCTGCGAGTATGCAGACATAAAGCTTGTTCTGGTAAACAATACCTCCTGCATAAAACACATTTATTCTGTGAAAATATAAATGAAGCAACAACTTTATATGAAATGACAATTATTACCATATTTCCCCATAATGTGATCATGCTGCACTCACACTCACACACAAACAACATTCTCAAAGGGATCATTTTAACATAGCTTTATAATACTATGTCATTCAATGACCCAAGAAAGCAACTTGGTCGATCTCGCATAAATAGGCATAGTAATAATAACACACAACATAAGTACTCTCAAACTATAGTACTTTTCATCTTAGCATGTTTTTTTTTTTTTAATATTAGTAACATAAAGCATTACTCAATGTTAAATAACCAATCTTTTATGTCGGTAATATGTAAAATACTTAATCCATTTATTTTTATTGCTAATGCTAATATTATCCATCATCAATCATAGACTAAGTGTTTAAACATAAACTTAACCATACACCATAAGCCAAACCACTATGACTGATAAATTTCATAAGCAATTTAATAACACCTTGATAGAACGTTCTGCGCTGAACATTCACCGACATTGTTCAACATGTACACGAACATTGTCTCTGTTATATGATTTTTATAAAATTGGCGTCCAGAATAAATATTACAGTGTGACTATAATGTCATTGCAGTAGTCTAGCTGGCATTCATAATCATAATGGTAATTTTGAGTATTGCCTTTCTTTGCATATTTTAAGACTAAATAATTATGACGAACGTTGTCTACATGATTATATGCCATTATAGCTGATATTTTAGGCTGTAAATTGTTTGCATATGTGCAATACTATTCTACACTAAGTGGATAAGACAACCTTTCACAGATTTTCCTTGATTGCATAATGATATTTAAGATTGGACACTATGGCACATAGTTCTTGGATTACTTACCCATAGATCATTTTTATAACTTACGTGGCTTGAACATCGTTCCAACAATTGAAACGACACGATATAGCTTACCAAATGTCGTATTTCAACTAACTTCTCGTATTGGACAAGAGTGGTTATGACGCCATGAACCACGGTGATGTACACCGTCATTAATAATTTTCTTCATCAAATATGCCTTAATAAGGCTTCACCAAAGATTTGTTTATATTATTCAATGATGAATGGTGCGAATATAATAGTAAAATCACTTGAACCGGCGTTCATTTGGTTAGCAACAATACGCGGATGAACTACTGGCTTTTTGCCTTTCAGGATATATTGTGGACGTAAATTACGTATCGCGCTTCTGAACTGTTAAGAGAGAAAACACCATACATCATTAAATAAAGGATTTAATACATAAAACTCGGAAAACAGGCGTAGCTTCAAGTAAATCACACTCCGACGCAGTAATGGCGGGCGATGCTCTTCTGACAGCCCGGGTCGCGCCAGTCCTAGTGTCACCATTGACACCTACAGTAGGGCTGCGTTCGAGCAAACCACATAATCGTTTATCAGTATAGACATAAAACATTTATTTTAAATGGTATCCATTGTCAATTACATAAGTAGAGCCAGTAATGCTCCTCGCCTTGTCACTCGCCAAGAATAAAATCACGCGTCCAATCTCATCGTTTTTAGCTATATACCCTAATGCAGTATAGCCTGTGAGCCTTTCCTTAAAGTCATCGGCATTGCCGAGCTTGTTGTTGGTTATAAATTCGTTCTCCACCGGCCCGGGGTTCACGGAATTTACCCTGACGCCTGAAGGCGCTAGTTCCAAGGCAGCGCAACGCGTGAAGTGCCCCAATGCCGCCTTTGACACGGCATAAAACATAAGCGTAGGTATCTTGCTGGGCCTCAGTTCTGCTACACTGGATATGTTGACCACATTTCCCTTAGTCTGGATCAGATACGGCGCTGCAAGGCTGGTCAGTTGGATCACAGCTCTTACGTTGGTCTTCATCACATCGTCGTATGCTTGTAGCGCCTTGCCATCTAGTAAGCATCCCTGTGAAGCTATTCCGGCATTGTTGACGAGCACATCCAGTTTTCCGAAATGTTTTATAGTTTTAGGGATGACGGTCGCAGTGTCAGGCTCCTTGGAGAGGTCGGCTTGTATTACGAGGGGTTTCTTGCCGAGTGCTTCGATGCTTTTAGCGACGGCGGCGAGCTTGGCCTGCGTGCGCGCCACGAGCGCCACGTCAGCGCCCTCCTTGGCGAACATCAGCGCCGTCGCCGCGCCGATGCCCGAGCTTGCTCCCGTCACTATCACCACTTTGTTACCAAAACTCATGTTTAAAAATACAGCTTTCGCTTATCAACAAATATTCCGCCGCTATGGAAATGCTGCAGCTGATGTGTTGCAGTTATGACGAGGAAGTTGTTTTACAAGAGCTTTTATATTATATATCTTATCAACGCTACCCAGATAACAGCCACTTGAGATAAGGTAAATACATAATAAATGGATTCAGTAAATATTAGTATTACTCGGGTTCTTTATTTTTCTTGGTTATTAGTTATTAGTATAGTAATCTGTTGCCGTAATAAAACACACAATTATATTTACTTGATATTGCAAAAAAGTGCATTTGAGTGTGAGTGGGAAATATTGGTATTGGCAATCGGCAAATAACATTTTAGGTTAGGAAGACCGTCATATTATAACAGGAACTCTCGTATTAGCTACTTACATATTTTGCTCAGACACGTGAAATTTTGTGAGCATGGTCGATATATATGTATAGAGAATGTTAGAGTCGACTCTAGTGTAGAGTAGACTCTAGTGTCGTTTCTGTTCTTCGTTTTTTTTTAAGATGGCGATACCATGGTGGTTGTCAAGTCGCAAGGTCTACAACTCACAGGGCAACGAGTGTTAGAGTTAAACCAAGAAAAGTCTGCAGCAATTTTGATAGCCCAGTGCAAATGTTATTTTAAACGTCAAACTTCTATGAAATTATGACGTATAAATAACACTTGCACTGCGTGAGCTGTCAAGATCGCTGCAGACTTTTCTTGGTCAAACTCTATTCATTATATCGATGACACGGTAGACGGTGTGTCAACAGTATGCGTCTGAGCACGACAATTGCGACAGCCATTGATTCGCACTTTTCACATGTTTTTACCGCGTGATACCGCATTCTAGGAGCAATGGAGTTGTTATTATTATCAAAATCTATACATATCTATACATATAATATAGCTGGAGACGGCCGAAAGTCTGTACATGGAAGATAATTGAAAAAAAGTTGTCTGGGGATACTTAGAATCGATAACAGAACACATTCCAAAAGTTTTTAGAATTTTTGTCTGTTTATCTGTTTGTCTGTTTATTTGAACGCGCATCACGTGAAAACGGCTGAACGGATTTTGATGAAAACTATACTACTCTGTCGAGAAAATCCCCGGCCAGGTTATAGGCTATAAAAATTCAACCCCTAAAAGGGGGGGTAGCCACAACACTCGATTGACTTAAGTTTGCCCCTGAATCTTATGGCGCTACTTAGGAAGGAGGGGCAAACTTTTTTCAAATATGTGCTACCACTATTGAGTACCCTGGTAAACTAACAGATAGCGCTGAATTTAATACGTTGTGACATGAATAAGCCACCGAAGAAAGATTTTGCCAAATTAACTCTAAGTTTAGAAGAGTGGGTAGTGTGGGTACGGATATCAACAAAAATAATTGAATAATTATGTTGATTTAATAAATTAATAATACAACAAAATTAAACGACAGTAACTTAATTGCCCCTCATTGCACAGTGCCATCTTTTGGGGAACTGAGTAAACATTAAGTAATCAAGAAAACTAAAGTTTACATAGTTACGTAGTGGTAAAATAAATACACCTATCAAAACGCGTATAATTGTATAATTATTTAAAATTATTAATTTTCTCCATTATGAATTATACCTAATCGTAATTATATCGCACCCATATCAAATCCATATTCATACGTATATATGGATTTACGTACGGCTGTCCATAAATTACGTCATCGATTTTTGACGATAGTTGACCCCCCCCCCCCTAAAATCATGCTTCGGATGACCCCGTGTCCTCCTTCGTCATGCTACCATCATCATCCGATGTCCAGACCCCCCCCCCCCCCCCTAATTTGAAATGACGTAATTTATGAATAGCCCCTATCGCCTCCTTTAAGCACTTAATAATGGCCACGAAGGTGGGTACTTTGAAAAAAAAAACATTGACCTCTGTCATTTGCAGTGCCGGATTAACCCTTTTAGGCAAAATAAGCACTTGTTTAGGGCACCACGTCTAGGTGGCACCAAAACCGTAGGCAAAATAAAGCGCAGGGCTTCATCAGCATTGCAGTCGTCGTGGAGTAGGTACCTACATGAAACTTTTATACGTGTACAAGTACCCATTACTCCATCCATCACTCATTACTCATTGTTTAATAACGAAGGGTCGTAGGGATCAAGTTAGAGAGTGAGGGTACGTAAGAACATCTCCAACGTAGGCTTTCGATTTGACCTTACGCGGAGGCCCTTAGTCTTGAAAAAAAATCTTGCTTTCGGGCTTACGGCCAGCCGATTTTTTCGACATAGGTTACCGATTTTATAGCGAATTTTGCTCTCTTGCACGCCAGATTTGTCGACCAAGCCGAGTTGCTCCTTAGCCGCGATCCTGAGACCTAACTGTCAAAGTGTTATAAGGGGCCCCGTGAAAGCCGAAAACTAAAAGCATCCTATCAAGTAGCGCTTTCGAGTGAAGCCAAAGAGCGAGCAGTAGAAGAGTCGTGATTACTTGCATAGATTCGATTTCAAGCGACTCTTTTGGAGTTCGGCGTAAGGTCTTATGCGAGGTCTTCTGCCTTATGGCAAAGTTGTTGATCTTCTGCCTTAATTACACTTGGGCGTGGATCCAAATCCAAGCTTTCCTCTTTCGCAGCTGGGCCTTCTACCTTGCTCACACTTCGCCAATTCAATTCACTTGGTCAATTCCAAGCTCTGCTTTCATGCATATTTTCTGTATGAAAACAACCTCGCTGAGACCCTAAAATGTCGAGCCCTATGCGAAGCTAGGCTGATAGAAAACTGTCCCATCCCTTGTCTGTATGAAATCCTGGATTCGCGCCTGGTTGGGACTAAAAGTAGAAATGTACAACTGTCTATCAAATTGCGTTTTTATATCGAAAAATTTTCGCGCTCGCTTCGCTCGCTTTTTCAATAACTTTCTAAGATATGGCGACTGCAGCAGCATTACTGTGTTGCAAGTTGCAACACAGTAATGCTGCAGCAGTAACGTTGCAACTTGCAACGTTACGGCTGCAGCACTGTAAATTTTCGTGATAAAATGATGTGACTGATTTCCATACTAAAAGTAAAAATGTGCAACTGTCTATCAAATTGCGTTTTATATCGAAAAATTTTCGCGCTCGCTTCGCTCGCGTTTTCTATTACTTTCTAACATATGCCGACTGCAGCAGCATTACTCTGTAGCAACGTTACTGCTGCAGCACTGTCAATTTTCGTGATAAAATGATGTGACTGATTTCCATGCTAAAAGTAAAAATGTACAACTGTCTATCAAATTGCGTTTTTATATCGAAAAAATTTCGCGCTCGCTTCGCTCGCGTTTACAATAACATTCTAAGATATGATAAAGGTGACATGCATTCGGGTGGCGACTGCAGCAGCATTACTCTGTTGTAACGTTACTGCTGCAGCACTGTAAATTTTCGTGATACAATTATGTGACTAATTTCCATTCTCAGCTGTAATGCGGCAATGAACGTCACTCAACTTACCAAAAAAAATCAATGTAATCCCTATGACCCTAGGGAGAGTGGGCACCATGGTCTAGAAATGCTTAGGGCATCATAATATCTTAATCCGGCATTGGTCGTTTGCGGAGTTAAACGATTTGGGACTCGCATTAATACGCATTAGGTACCATGCCTTCCAGAAAAAAATCCAATCATTCGCGAAAGTCTCGCAACGCATTGAGGTTACAAGGGGCACGTGGTCTTCCTCAGGAGTCTGAAGAAGACCACGGTGAGTGGCGCTCTAGCCAGGCAGGCCGCTTCGCTTTCGCTCGCGCGCGTATGTATACCTTACTGTATCGTCCGATATACATCTACTACTCTGTCGTTTAAATCAGGTGTAAAATTTGAATAAGGGCGAAAAAAAGTATTGATTGTGGAGTGTAGTTTTATTTAGTGGTACCTAATTGTAAAATATTTTATCTGGACTGCAGTCCTCTAGCATATACTCGTACATCAGTCAAATCTTACAAAAAAATGTCCTAAAAAAACAATGCGTGATGTAGTTCTATATTTTTTGTATGTTGTTTGGAGTCCTTGGAGGAATGTGAAACTATGTTTTGCAAGCAAAAAAAAGTTGTGCTCCCTGCGTAATTTGCAAAAAACTGCAAAAATTTCGGAGTTTTTTCAGTTTTTGCACTTTTATTATAAAACTATGGCTTTTTGGTCAAAACTTGCTATGTAATGTTAAAAGAACATTAAATTTGGAACAATTTAAGCCCATGTACAGCGCCACATGTTAAATAATTCATGAGATATGGAACTTTAAAAAAAGGGTATTTTTTTCCTTAGAATAAAGTTTTTCCTATATTTCAGGACAAATATCGGCACAACCGCTCATGCTATGAGATATATTGCGATGAATAAAGTTGTAGCAAATTTAATTACCTTTCATTTAAGCGCAAAAAAGGGTCAGTAAGTGCTACAGTTCTCTAGTTATCGTTATCGTTATCGTTTCGCCAACACCACGCCAATCACCGTGAACTATCGTCAAGGTCGTATCAAAACAAGAACTAATTCTTAAATAAGAATCGGTATCGTAGACTACAATCAATAGCTACGACCAAAAAGTGGAGCCTAAAAACAAGCCAAACTACAGTTTGCATCTTGATTTCATTACTGAATGAATGAAGTGCTTAAGAGGGGAGTGCATTTTAAAAATGGTTGATCTCTAACATCGCTCTGCTGCTATCGGAGAAGACCGGTAAAAGCTAATCGTAGATGTCACTCTCGACGATGGTACTGCCTTTTGTACGGATTTTGACAATGCCTTAAACAATACATTAGTTGCCTTCCTCATTATAGCAATTTCATTTTTTTACGATAACTAGAGAACTGTAGAACTTACTGACCCTTTTTTGCGCTTAAATGAAAGGTAATTAAATTTGCTACAACTTTATTCATCGCAATATATCTCATAGCATGAACGGTTGTGCCGATATTTGTCCTGAAATATAGGAAAAACTAAAAATTTTATTCTAAGGAAAAAAATACCCTTTTTTTTTAAGTTTAAAAATTGAATTTTATTTTCACAATTTCGACCATAACTTTTTTTGTTTTTGACTTTCTCGAATAATTATTTTTGCACCTTACAGCTCTCGTGATTATGCGTCTTTTGAGCATTTTTTAATATCATATCTTCACAACTTTCCGAGATATAAGGGGATCGCACTTTTTCGTGAAACCGGACCCTATACTGGAGCGAACGAAAAGACATTTCCAATGTCAAAAGTTGGCAGTGTGTAAAAACTTCACATGATCACATTTTGTCATTGTAAATGCCATGCAGAGTTAGCTTGATCCGAACACACACCGACCGACCGAACCGACACTCGAAATTGAAATAATGTTGACCGTATCCACACCTCCCCTGTGCTGCTTCACAGCAATAAATACAGTACAATTAGAGGTTATAAAACGTTCCCTGTCGGTTAGCGTTAAATGGGGATCAACAAAAACCTCCAGCGTTACTAGAAGCTACTCCCAACTCACTCGAAACTCGTTGCTACGTTTCCATTTCCCATATTTATAGACCGACAAGATATTGTAGAAATTAAAAAGTAGCAACATCGACAACATCGTAGTTTTTTTAAGGCGTGTCCAGACGGGGACAATTTTTCGTCAATCTGATTAAATTGTCCGATCAAATAAAAAAAAAAAAAAAAAATTTAAAAATTTTAATATTTAAACTGTTTATTATAATAAATTTTACAATATTTTCAAATCAGGCCGTGCCGCCAATTTTGAATTTGAAACCTTATATTCCATTTTAATTAAAAATTCCATTTGTATTAAATCCTTTATAAAGGCCTCAGGGACTCAGGAGGATAGATGCTATTACTTAGGTACTGTACTTTTTAAAGGTATAGTGAGTTGTCAGTATGCATGTTGAGGTCAATAGTAGCGCTTCTAACCCTTCCCCCGCGTTCACATAGCACAGGATCCTGCATTATGCTAATACACGGTTATTACTTACTGCCCACTGTTGCCTCTTCACATCGTGACACAGACCCGGTACAAATATACTAGTGTAGGTATACTGTTTGTCTTACTAAAATGAAAACCAGTCAAGTGCCAGTCGGACTCGCGCACGAAGGGTTCCGTACCATTACGCAAAAACGGCAAAAAATCACGTTTGTTGTATGGGACCCTACTTAAATATTAATTTTATTCTGTTCTTAGTATTTGCTGTTATAGCGGCAACAGAAATACATCATCTGTGAAAATTTCAACTGTCTAGGTCAATCACGGTTCTCGAGTTACATGCAGCCTGGTGACAGACAGACGGACAGCGGAGTCTTACTAATAGGGTCCCGTTTTTACCCTCTACGAAACCCTAAAAATGAGTGATGGATTGAGTGTTCTAATCGCAGCAGTAACGCCGCAATAGTAATGCAGCTGCCATCATCCGAACCGCACCTTCAGCAGGCGTGGCTCACTCCGCGATTTCGTCGCTTTGCTATAGGTAGCTAAAAGTACATCCGTTCCACACCAATTTTGGTAGCTAGCCATAAGCCGCGCGTGGCGCTGTCGCCACCTAGCGGACATACCTGTCCTGATCGTAACAGACGCGTTTTGTTAGAGGAGTCTTCTGTACCTAGTACCTACCTACTATTATTTATTCTGTGCCTTCAGACACTAATAGCCACCCGGTAGTGTGTCAAGCCAAGTTCGATTTGTGTTACGGGAATCACTATTAATAATTTCAACAGCAGCACGTATCAGACAAAAATGTCATGATTGGGAAATAGAGTATAACCCCCTTATTAATAAACGCGCTACAAACCTCAATTAGCTAAGAATCTTTTATCTTTATCTGTCATTTTGACTTATGTATTTGTAGGAAAGGGATAAAACATAATTTAACTAAATCAGGCCCGTAAAGTTTTATGAATAAGGGGGTAAATTTGTACAATAAATAAATATTATTGGACAGTCTTACGCAAATCGATCTAGTCCCACGGCTGCACAGTAAACTGATTCTAAAGGTTTGCGTTGAGGGTAGATATAGATAATACCTACTTCAATCGATTTTATAAAAAAATAAGGGTGTTTTACAAAAAGGCGATTACGCGACGTGTCCACCGTTCCGGATTTAAAAATAAATTACAGTTCGCGTCCAGTCGGGGCGGCGACAGATCGCGCCAATTTGAATATTAATAGTTGCAGCGGCGCGTGAAAACTGACACACGCACATATACAATACACTGCTGGAAGAGGTCATTTATTTATTAGGAATATTAGTTTACTTGTGGCTATGTGAGCTATGGAACCCCCACGACTCCGCCATTTTGAATAATATCCAAAAACTTAATTATTTGCATTTTTCATATTAATATCTAAACCTACTCGCAAAATTTCACGATAATCGATAAAGACAATAGAGACTGTAGAGGAGAACCGCCGGTCCATCAAATAATATTGTAATTTACATATATAATCACGCCTATTTCCCGGAGGGTTAGGCAGAGACCACGGATTTCCACTTGGATCCTGACATACCTCTTTCGCTTCCTTCACTTTCATAACATTCCTCATAGACGCTCGTCGGTTTAGGGTGCTCCTGACCTGGCCTTTTTTCAGGATTTCCCCGATCTGATCAGAGAAAGTCCGCCGAGGTCTACCCCTTCCAACTCCCACTTCCACTTCTCCCTTATACACTCTCTTTGTTAGCCTTCTTTCACTCATTCTTTCCACATGTCCAAACCATCTCAACATACCTTTCTCAATTTTTGTCACTACATCTACATTCAGTCCACACTTTTCCCTTATCACACTGTTCCTAATTCTATCTTGCAATCTCACACCACACACACTTCTCAACGCTCTCATTTCCACTGCATTCACTTGGCTCTGATGCCTCTTCTGTCATACCCAACTTTCGCTACCATACATAAGTGTAGGCACCAACACCCCTCTATGAACAGCCAACCGTGCTTTTTGCGACACCTTCTGGCTGCTCATAAAAGCGTTAAGTGCCCCATTCACACGATTTTCAGCATTCACTCTCCTTTCAATGTCTTTATCATGCTTACCGTCCCTAGTGAACAAGGTACCCAGATACACAAACTCTTTCACTTGTTCCACTCTTTCTTGACCAATCGAAATTTCACAGTTTGTCATATTTTCTTCCTTTTCAAATACCATTACTTTTCGTCTTGCTTACATTTATTTTCATTCCTTTCCTTTCAAAAGACCCATGCATTCCAGTAACCATCTCCTGCAACTCGTCACCCGATGACGCTAGCAATACCAGGTCATCGGCGTAAAGAAGACATTTGACGGATAACCCACTCATTCTCAGCCCACATTCATCATTTCTCAAATCATGCAAACTACTATCCATGAACAGATTAAACAGCCACGGTGACGCTACACATCCTTGCCTAACACCCTTCTCGTCATTTAGTTCCATAAAATTATACTTAACAGAATTTACCTACATTTTTTCAATAAAAGTATTAACAAATCAGTGATTCTCATCTCACAGTCACAGTGTTATTTTTTTTTTAATAGTTTACGTAATATGGATATTTCCTGATGTCGAATCCACACTGATTCGTTTGCCGAATGAAAACCATGCCGGTTTCCTGGCAACCTAATACTTTGCATTCGGACAGACCCGCCTAGTGAACGACCCAGTATAATTGCACGATTTACTTCTCTGTGCTAGGTGTTAGATTGAAATTGACAGACGATTGTTATGGTTTTTTTTTAAATATTACTATAAAGCAATACTTTTCATATTAAAAACTTGTAGAAGATTCGCGCTGGAACTGAAAGTCGCCAGCATTGCGCTGAGATCAGATGAGATCAGTTCGTGACAATTTCTCTATCCTACGTTTTTCTGTTTTGTATAGTTTTCTCATCAGTATTTAGGCTCACTATTAATGTTCTGTCCTGTATAAATAAAATGTCCTGAAATAATGTAGATAGGGGTTTTCATAAAAAATGGTAGGTACCATTTACTTTTTGTCTAAAAACCATCAACTTTTGGGATATTTAGACTCAGAATCACGAGTACTATTGAATGAGACAAAGAAAAAAAGTGTCCCCAGTTTTTCATTCAAATTTTGGGTGTCAGTTTTTTAACGGTCCATACAAAATGTATGTGAAAATGCGTTTCAAACGTGACATTTTTGTTAGACACAATTTTTTTCTTTGCATTCGATATAAGTCCTCGTGATTCTAAGTAGAAATAACCCAAAAGTTGATGGATTTTAGAATAAAAGTAAATGGTACACTTTTAAGAGTTTTAAGTGAAAATTCCCAGATAGCAACAGCGATGACGATGACGTCGATGACATATCCAGTGTCCATATAATGTGATCGGCCGCCGAGCGCGACGCGCCGCGCCTTCAGCCATTGATGGCATAAATCAAACTCTAATAAATAAATAACCCGTATTCGCTTCCTGTGGCTTTGTCCGTTTTTGAAAACGTTTTGGAACATTTGTCGGCTATTTGTCGCTTACGATACGGTCGGGAAAACATCAATTTGGAAGTGATCCTTTAACTTATAATTAAAAGAATATCGCAACCAACATAGTTTATTGTTTGCAATTTTATTTATTCATTTATACAAGGAATCTCTAAACATTTTATTACAAACACTCACAAATATATAAAAAGTAAGTTATTTTTTACGATGTCAACAAGAATGTCTTCTTGAAGGCGTGAAGGAAACATTTACGATTAAAATATGCTTTAGATAAATTCTAATTTAGAAATATTATGATTTAGATATTATAGTTAATTATGTTAAGTAAAATATAAACAGTAGGTAAAGTATATTATAAGGAATTCAAGAGGTACTCACAATATTCTGTGGAACCTTAGATTCAATGTTAATACTAGAAAAAAAAACCTTTAAATTGACACCATTTATTTTGACACCATTAGATTTGGTGTCAATTTCGAAAATAAGTCTGATTAGAGTGAACTTGACACGACAATATCCCTCTTATTTATAAAACATCTGTCCTTATCAAATAAACACAAATATGTACCAAAATAACATACTAGGGTAGGGTTGCCATACGTCCCGGTACGCCGGGACATGTCCCGGTGTGAAGCATAGTGTCCTGGCGTCCCGGCCGATAAGCAAATTGTCCCGGTTTAAAAATCATAGTTATTTAGTAGGGGGCTGGACTTGGTAAATAATAATATACCTACATTACCTGCAATAAACACGACTAACTATTAGGCTAATCGTACGTGGATAGAACGACGTAAGCACTGACACTTGTCCGTTCACTTTTTACGAATTTACGTCAACAGTGTCAACACATTTCGGGATCGCGGATTGACAGAGCGAGAGCGCACTTTGGCACACTATCGAGGTTATTACTATAACTATCAGTTAAACGGTAGATCTTAGCATCATATCTATGGGTTAATTCATAACTGTCAAATATGTGATGTTAGAATAATTTCACTGGAAATGTCCCGGTCTGAGTCCCCATGCTTATGGCAACCCTATACTAGGGCAACCGATTATCAAGGCCTACTTAGATTTGGCAGACGTGTATGAATAAGGCTATTAGTCGCTAAATACGACCGCTAATGACGACCGGTCTGGCCTAGTGGGTAGTGACCCTGCCTGTGAAGCCGATGGTCCTGGGTTCAAAACCCAGTAAGGGCATTTATTTGTGTGATGAGCACAGATATTTGTTCCTGAGTCATGGATGTTTTATATGTATTTAAGTATTTGTATATTACATATTTATATCGTTGTCTGGGTACCCACAACAAGCCTCCTTGAGCTTACCGTGGGACTTAGTCAATTTGTGTAAGAATGTCCTTATAATATTTATTATTATTTATTTATTATATGGTCATCAAGAATACAGGGTGTAATCCTTTGTGACCCTTCTAAGCATCCTGTGTAAGTACTACTTATAGACCAATAGTGGGACCGGATTTTTGCACTAAAAGTTTTGATAATTCTAAAGATGAAAAAGTGATACTTATCTGACATGGGACATATTTTTAAGCATATTTGTAAAATATGACGAAAAGTTAGAACGAGCGTTAGATATAAATTAGGTATTTATATATTTTTAGTAATGATTTTTTAATATTGAATTAAAGTGCAATGTTTAAGTTCCATCGTTTATAATATGTATGACGCTTTATAATGTAAAATTATTAGAAATTTTTTTAACGTGCTTCTTAGTCAAACTACAAATTAGCTTATTATTTTGTCGATATTGAATTAAAGTTTAATAAATTCACAACAACATATCTAAATTCTTAAGTTAATAGGCAAGCTAAAAATTTAGAAGAATAAGATATATGCTTTAGAATTAATATGCGTTTTTTGTCCTATAATATCTAATATTGAATTAGAGTCTGTAAAAATAAGTCTATTACTATAAAATAATATACGCAGCCATATTATGGAAAATAAGAAATTTCGGTGTGTAGCTTGCATTGTAATAGTAAAATATATTTAAAAAGGCGCGAAATTCATACATACGCCGCGCTGGTCCGTCAGTGTCGCCGGCGCGCCGCCCGAGACCCTATCATAGCCTACCTATACTTCGCCCCTCGCCTCGCCCCACCTGCCGCTCACAGCACTGTCTGTCTTTTCTTATCATTCATTTGTTTGTTTACTGTGGACATATATAAATTAGATGCGGACATTACGTGAAATTAAAGGGGTCCCTTTGTTTCCCATAAAGTTTTAAGTCATAATGTATTGTTTGTCATATAAGAACCTTCGGGCTCTCGAATTAAGGTTTATTTTTGAATGGCCTTAGTAGCAGTGTGATAGCGTTGACTCGGCTCGGAGAGTTGGCGAATTGGCGATTCATTCGCCGAGTTAGCGGATCGGATACCAAGTTATCAGTTAGTTTAGTGGCCGAGTTGATTAGGAAGAACATTTGAATTTCGAAATTGTAATAAAAATGTACATGATATTCACAACTATTTTTTACCATAGTTTGTCAAAGGACTGTCTCATTTCAAACATAGAGAGAATCATCATACTATCTTTGACTTACACTAGTACTAGCACCCAAAAGAAAAGGATGAATATAGTTTTTTGTTTTTATTTACTGACAAATTGGTTTGACCGACTATACCTATTTCTGGTTCCTATTGTCATGTCCTGTCCTATTCAACGTCAATATCATATTATGTATATTATAAACCAACTGCTCAATATTACACGTATACATATTGAATATACAATAAGGTAAGTGACCTCACCTTATTGTATATTCCGTGTCGGCCGTATATGCCTATATACGGCCCACCTTAAATTAAAATGTTTTTTTTTTAATAAACAGGATATTAAGTATGAAAAACTCACTCAAATAGGTATCTTATTTATTGAAGTTTCTTCATTATACCAAAATAGTTATAAAAATATTACGATACTCTTGGAAAATATACCTTTTATAAAAGTCCTATTGTGGGCCTTATTGAACACTAGCAGGGTATTACTTAATCCCGCAAAAAATAATAATTTTGACAGTAGACAATAACAGATTTTATTGTTTTTAACTTAAGAGTTATACATATACAAATAACAATATTTGGTACTTCACAACAAGAGGATATTTATAATAAGTTAAAAATAATTCTTTTGGGCCTTATTAACTAAAGATATAAAAATTGTCTAGTTTACGCGAAAATAGTAGGTAACTAAAGTCACTAAACATAAAGCTTTATTATTATTATGTTTTAACATCTGGGGGCACGGCAGTGCCCCCGCCAAGACGAGCAAAGCGCAAGGGCACTATCTACCTTTTCTCGAAGCGCTTCGTCGTTTTTTGGAACCCTCATAACTTGGGGTTGGATTATACTAGATAAACAAAGTTCTCGGACTTATTAAGCATATCAATTGCATAGCTCTTATACTTTAGATTTTATTCATATCTAAAAACTTCGATTTCGTCACTGACTCACTCACTTGATGATTATCAATACCTTTAGGGTACTTCCTGAAGTCCTCTAAGAAGCTGAAATTTGATATGTAAGATAGTTTTAGTACACAAACAACAAATAAATTCAAAAACTTGAATTTTTTAATCCCTAAGGGGATGATGAGGGGGTTTAATCTTGTATGGGGAATCAATAATCGCTGAACCGATTTAGTTGAAATTTGGTATGTAGATAGGTATTGTTATGGGGAAGGATATAGAATAGATTTCAACCTTAAAGTTTACCCTTACGGGCTGAAGGCAGATTTCAACCCCAAAGTTTACCCTTACGGGGTGAAGGGTTTATATGGGGAATCAGTAAGAAGTACATTGTGTAACAGATGCCCCCAGATACTTATTTCAGGATTTTTAATAGTAAATCACCCCCAACCCTTTAAATTAGAGGATGGAAGATTGTCATAAGCAACTTACAAAAAGAAGTGAAATCCCACCAAAAACATTTTGATGTAAAATGTTGCCCAGACGAAACCATAAGGCTCGCACTGTCAAAAAGTTATCAGATCTCTTGCCAAGGTTCTAACTCTACAAGCCCTAACTTCACTAGCTCTACACCTTAGTCAAAGTATGTAGCTCGGCCGTTTCGTTTCTACAAGAACTATTGTATGTATAATAAAAAAAACCGCCCAAGTGCAAGTCGGACTCGCGTTCCAAGGGTTCCGTACATTACACAATTTTTAACAATATGTTTTTTTAGTGAAAAGTGAGTAAAATGTCTTTTAAAAACCCGTAGGGATCGGATCAAAAACTAAGTACTTAAGTCCGACTCACGCCACAGATTATACAATAGTTCTTACGAACAGATACTTATCTCTCAAACAAAACGCAAGTACCTACCGTTTTGATACCTACACAAAAATACAATGGAGTGACCTTCAACGCGCCGCTCCCCGCACCGCGCGCACCGGCACAACGCTAGGGTTGCTGACGCTTAGAAATGATAAATAAATACCCACTTAAACAGAGGAGTGAAATAAAAGGAAAGCTAAATCTTAAATTATACCTAATATTCCAATTATGATTTAGTGTTTGCGAAATAGTCATTTTAAAAGGTCATATGTCCCTGCAGTAACCGCAGTGTTTACGCCGTTTTATAAACCGCGCAATAATCCCAGCAAGAATTAGTTTTAAAACTTCGTGTAATTTAAAACCAGATAGAGATTAATGTTACATAGTAAAGAAAAATAATAGAAACCCCATGAATAAAGGTAATGAGTAGGCACTTTCCGGTGTAAACTTACTGTCGTTAAAATAAACATTTACCAAAATAAATTAAAAATTTACTACCTATTTCAAATAGATAGATATCTAAATCTATACATTTGTCACAGTCACACCTTGGTGAGTCACACATATTAAACATTACATGTTTAATTAAAGAAATTCAATAGTAGGTAGGTACCTACTACCCACGCGATTCGAACTTTAAGATATCGCGCCGTTAGACTTCACTAGATATGAAATAGTAAAGATATGTGACGTTCCACGGGAAAAGGTACCTTATGGCGGCTGGCGCTTACGCTTATTATTATCGCCACTCCAATATTCAGTCGGGGCAATGGTACCTTTTGCCGTGGAACGTCACATATCTTTACTATTTCTTATCTAGTGCATCTCTAATTCATTTCCCGAATCCCGCCGTCCGTGTAACTATCGTAAAAATTGACAGTGCGGCGCGCGGTGGCGTGCGTACGTGAGCGCGTGTGGCAACCAACTGGCTTGCTTTTCTACCGTGAACGGGAGCAGATTCGTAGGTATTAATCCGAGCTCGCGCAGAGAGTTCCATAGGCCTGCTCACGCTTAGCTCCACATTTCTAATAGGTTTTCCTGTCATCTATAGGTAAAGAGCTAATATGTGTATTTTTTTCATAATAAAAAGACCCAGTAGTTTCGGAGATAAGGGTAATGTTAATTTTTTGCCTGTTTTCTTAAATAACTTCTAAACTATTTATTTTAAAATTATGAAAAAAATATATTTGAGATTCTAATTCTAAAATGAGCCCCTTCATTTGATATATAACAAAGATATAGTTTTTTTTCTTCTATTTATCATTCATCTCAAAAGTGACCCCTTTATTTAAATTTATATTACATATTTACTTTACATGTATGTCTTTGGGTTATAGACAAGTTTCAACTTATTAGTCCAGTAGTTTCGGAGCAAATAGGCTGTGACAGACGGACAGCCAGACACACGAGTGATCCTATAAGGGTTCAGTTTTATTCCTTTTGAGGTACGGAACCCTAAAAATAATGATTATAATAAGTTTTTCACCTTATGCCCATGTGGCGGTAGCAAAACAGCCAAGCCACATATTTTGACTAAGGTGTAGAGTTAGTGAAGGGGCTTGTAGAGTTTGAAGCTTGGCTCGACAAGAGATCTGATAACTTTTTAACAGTGCGAGTCTTAGGCTTATGGTTTCGTCTTAGCAACATTTTACATGAAAATGTTTTTGGTGGGATAATTTTTTACAGTATAAATATTTATTCGTAACAGTTAGTATTATCTTTTAACATGATTTTACTGTACATCTGGGCCCTATTTCACCAACGTGACAGGTGCGACATTTGTCGACATCACTGTTACTGACGTCACAGGCCTTTATAGGCTACGGTAACCGCTTACCATCAGACGAGCGGTGTGGTTGTTTGCCACCAACCAGTGTTGGGCGTAACTAATTACTCGTGTAATTTAATTACATGTAATTAATTACTCGTGTAATTTAATTAAAATGTTTGTAATTTAATTACATAAAATTTAATTACATGTAATTAATTTTTCTGTGTAATTTGCAATTGTGATTACATTAATTAGTAATTAAATTACTCAATTACTTTTCATTTACCTTTTTAATAATATGCAAATATGAACAAATTTACTTGTAGTAATTATAAAGAAAAACTTTTAAGAATTCCATTATACGCTGGATAACGTTATAACATATTTTTTATCCCTGGAATCATACCTTTACAGGGTACTATGTGACAAACCACGTTGAATATGGCGGTCGGCGCTTACGTCGCGTAGCACCGCATTAGTTTGCATGATGCACATCCCTGGTGCGCCGGGTGCGGGCCAGCCCCAACCCTATCCTGTGTGTGATAGCGGACAGACTTGACTGCCCGTATATGAGACACTGCTGCGAAATGCATGTTTCCAGCAGTGTATATATATTGTAATAGTTAATTAGGTACTAACATTAGGAACGTAAGTCTACTAACAAATCTGTATGAGTCCATAGTTGCTCGAAAGAAATATTTTTCATTTCATTTTCATTTCATTAGTATTAGGGCGCCGGTAATAATGACGTAAGTGCCGACCTAAGGTGCCTTTCGGGTTGGACTGTAGCAAAGGGGGGGCTGGGACTTGGACAATTGTCACAAGAAATACGACAGTTGTCACGAAATTCCGACACAGAACTCATTTACTGTCATGAATTACCGAAAGTTCTTTGAAATCTTGTGTCAATTGTCATCATAAACATCACAAGAAAGATACCTGTTTTTTGCCGATATAATAAAGTTTTTTTTTAATAATACAATGACAGTGACAAACAGGAATAAGGCCCGTCCGATGGTAAGCTATAACCGTAGCCCATGGATGCCTGTGACGTCAGCAACAATGTCACGTTGGTGAAATAGGGCCCTGGTGCTACATTACGACACCGGTGCTATAATAAGCACATTAAAACACTCCCATTGGCCGTGTTTTAAAATTCGTCATTCGTTGCAAAATTTCAATTTTTCGCACTTCTATCGTAAATAACCTATGTATTAATAAAAAAAGTTACCTATATAAGTAAGTAGTTACTGCCTTTAAAAAGTATAAGTGTCTAAATGTTATTAGACTTTTTGATTCTTTAAAACGTCTTTAGGTCAATAAAGCAAGTGAAAAATTATTAGAGTTAGACCAAGAAAAGTCTGCAGCGATTTGGACAGCCCACGCAGTGAAGGTGTTATTTATAAGTCATAATTTCATAGAAGTTTCTTCAAATTGGCCTTATTAATGAGTGATTAAAAATATTCTAAATTATCTAAAAATATTTTAATCTATTATTTCATCTCATACGTTCAATAAGGCCCGGGACTGGACCTTTTTACCTGCACTGACAGTGGATCTTCTTAGCAACAAGTACAAATTCAGAATAATAGGGAGCAACTGCTATTTTTGAATGCTGGGCCTTGTTACCCGCCGGGCCTCATATGCCTGCACCTCACCTACCTTATTTATTTGTTTTACAAGGGGAAAATTTGTTGATTAATCATGCTAATATTGATACCCAAACAAGCGAAACATTCTAAAATTGAACCACAAGCGTAGCGAGTGGTTCGTAAAGTTGAACCTCGAGCGTAGTGAAGGTTTCAAGGGACGAGGGTTGAATAAAATGTTCACTACATCAGCTCGTAAAGGCCCTCTTGATTGTTCGAAACGGATAAGAAGAGTGGCATTTAATTTGATGCAAATTTTGAGTTGTTTCCGTAGGTATACTCGTAAAGCTCAGTTGGTTGGTAAAATTGACTTTAAAATGATAAATATTGAATAACGTTAGTTTGAAATTGATTTAAATGATAAAGTAAATATTATCGGAGATATATATATCGGATATCGCTCTTAAACAAAAAATATATGTCACTAGTCATTTATAACCTAAAAGCGCCAAATTACGCAAAATTATATTGAAATGACACCTGTCTATTGAATTTGAAGAATACTTTAACAAGGGTGGTTATCTGTATGACAATGCACCTAAAATAATTTTCAAATGTATCTATTATTTCTATACTTAACACGATAACGAATTCTACGTAAACCAAACCGCGGGCAATCCCTAGTACATATAGAAATAAATAAGTGTAGGTAAGTTTCCATTAGTGTACCTACTATTAACAATATAACTATTTACCATTGATAATAATTTTATAAACGTTTTGCGTATTTTTTACGGGCACCGCGCTAATCGCTAGCCCGCCACCGTCGATCGCTGCCTCCTGCCACGCGCGAAAACGCCGCGCGTTTGAAATGTAACTCAATATAAGCGCGGAATGCATACTTACGTATCAGTATTTAGTGTCGCCGTGATTTTATATTTCTAATATTTTGTGTGGGAACTAAGATCTTTATTATGACCGTGTAATATTAACTCTACAAACTTTAATTCAATATTGGCTATACTGCTTAACCAGAAATCAATATCTAGACAAGCACATTGTCTACATTTCTAATTTTTTACAAGTATACTAAGTTGCTAGATAATATCGTAATTTTACAATATCAGCTACTTTAATTCTTTATTGACAAAGTAATTCGTGTTTTTACGTTCACCAGAAAGCAGCTGTTCCAGATTTCTAAAAACCGAATATTGTGAATAAATTAAAGTGTTATTGAACATGTTACAGTTTTTTGTAACTTTAATTTTATATTTACATAGTTATTTAGCAAAATTGAAATATTTAAATATGGCCGAACGCTTCACCTATAATTTTCTAATATTTTACATAAATGTTATTTAACATGCATGCAATAACATATCAAAAAAGAAAAAACTTTAATGTTATCAAAACCCATTTTTGTTCCACCGCTGGTCTATTATCCATACTCCGTTTGTCATCGAATTACACACTACAATAATACACACACAATCATTCCCATATTACAAGAATTGTCCGCGTTAATTTCATCATTAATTCGTATGCTAGCAACCCGCACACCATGACTGAAATGACAGGTTCCACAAATGACAAGTGTACCATCCACTCCGCAAACTATCAATTTTTGTACCTTATCTCATAGACATAAAGGCTATCTATGGTCAGTAAAGAGTGTCGCTGTTAGTACAGCCACGGAGTGTGACCAAGGTGTTGTCGTGCGTTATTTAACTAGTGCATAATAGCCAATTATGTCATTCAGGCAGTTATCGGCGGAAACGTTTAGATTTAGGTCGTTGATCCGTGGGACTTGGCTGTCCTCTGCCGTGCACCCTGTCATTAGGTGTCCGGTAAGCGGGGGTCGGTTGGTTCATTGTAGTGGTTTGCTGTGAAAATATATAATTATTATTCAAGATAACGCTTGTCTAGAAGATATTTTTTTTCTATTTAAATAGGTACCTGCTTATTTATTTATACACTTACCTAATGGGTTTTATTTTGCATCGTAATAGCTTATTTTATTGTCCAAATACTGTGCCAACTTGAAAAATTAATATTTATAGTATTTTAAGATACGATAAGCGCTGGTAGCCTAGCGGTAAGAGCGTGCGACTTTCAATCCGGAGGTCGCAGGTTCAAACCCCGGCTCGTACCAATGAGTTTTTCGGAACTTATGTACGAAATATCATTTGATATTTGCCAGTCGCTTTTCGGTGAAGGAAAACATCGTAAGGATACCGGACTAATCCCAATAAGGCCTAGTTTCCCCTCTGGGTTGGAAGGTCAGATGGCAGTCGCTTTCGTAAAAACTAGTGCCTACGTCAAATCATGGGATTAGTTGTCAAGCGGACCCCAGGCCGAGCCGTGGCAATAAAAAACCGTAAAGTATTATTTACCAAAAAATTTCTATCTGCAAGTAAAATAACTTTAAAGTAATACTTAGGGCATACTGAAAATTCCTGGAACTGGCCACTTAGAAAAAATAAGTCGTCTCATATATCAGAATCCAGAAACTTTCAGTATGGCCCACGTATTACTGTAAGTACCTACATACAAGTATAAATGTGTTAGGTACGTGGTGCCAAAAATTGTCGTGTGCTATTAAAAGTGTTAAATGTTTGATACAGCTATAATATGTATAAGGTACATATTTATTTTATTGACATTTTAGTAACAAAAAATCCCAACAACTTATGTATACAACTTTAATAAAATGACCCATAAAAATCCAGTGGTCACAAACAGTTCAGACAGACGCCGCGTGACGCGAGCACCCCTGACAGTTAAGAAATAGTTGACAGCCCGTCAGTCGCAGCCACCACAAGACCGCGGTTGACGACCACTGTCTATGACCTGTCAACGGCGGTGTTCGAATTTCAAAACCATTTGCGAGATTTAAAAAGAACCTACAGTCCGTCTAAGCTAAGTGTGCACCGGTTTGAATATAACAGTCTTAGAGCATTTAATAACTGGAGTCGCCTTTAAGAGCTTACCCCTCTGCCGAAAACCTTGCACAATTGTGCAAACTTTTGTATGGACTGACATGGCTATTTGTACGCTACGTACAAATCATGTAGAAATAGCAATACATTTGACGTCCTCTCCCCCGCAAAAATCGGCAGACTGTTTTGTACAAAAAATTACAGCCATGACGTCTCCACTCTCCAGTTACTAAATGTTCTAAGATAACAATTCATAGAAATTTGACATTAATGATGACATTTCCGCAAATTGTCATTGCGATTTGAATACAGAGTTATCTTGGCGCGACTCATTGTTTTATCCTCAGTTACAGGTATTTAGTGTACTGATGTAATTAATAATCTAATTAATTCGAAAATATGTGAAAATGGTAGACAATTTAGAACCTGTAGGTATTATATTTAAGAGACTTGTAAGATACTCTGATTAACGTCTTCTAGAGGAAAAACGTGCGAGCAGGAAACTAGTAGGTGCAATAATATAGATATAGATATACATACTAAGTATCGATATAGTTGGATGGTCACAGTCATTCTATCACTACCCACCCTTCGCCTTCAGTTCCATTCCACAAGAGCAACAGATTACAAACATACAGCGGAGCCATTTTACATTTGGACGTGGATGTCCAGACTGTCCAGTAGGATGGCTTTCCGCTAAATCAGACTGGCGAACTGCGATCAATACTGGTCTCCAGGTCTCCACGACTTCGAAAGTCCACGCCTCGAAGATCTTTGACGCTAAACGCATATTTCAAAATATCTCTGTCAAGGGGCCCACAGATTACCAGTTAGCCGGACGATATCAGCCCGTCTGTTGTTCGGAGCTGTCAAATTTTGCTTTTAACTGACAGGCCGATATCGTCCGGCGAACTGCGGGCTCAGCACGGTTCCATTTTTATCGACTATCACTATGCGCGTCCCTTTCGCACTTACATACTTGTTAGAACGTGACAGGCATGGTGACAAGGGATAAAAACGCGACCGTGCTAAGCCGCCTGGTAATCAGTGGGCAACTTGCGGCCTGTCGTGGACATTGCGCGACTAGCTTCGGCTAAGGCGAAAACGATAAGTGGGAACGAAAGGTCCGATCGCTGTGTCTCGCTCCAACCTATGGTTGTCGCCTTAGCCGAAGCCAGTCACGCAATACCTGTCGTGGCCAGGCCGTTAAGCTTTACGGCTCGGCCACGACATCGAGCGACTTGCGACCGACGGCGGCAGCGATAACCATAGGTTGGAGCGTGACACAGCGATCGGACCTTTCGCTCCAACGTATGGTTATCGCTGCCGCCGTCGGTCGCAAGTCGCTCGATGTCGTGGCCGAGCCGTAAACTGCTTGACTTGCGGCAGGAGGTTCAAAACAGAACTCGCGCGGTTTCGCAAGTCACGTTCGTGCCCATGCACGTCAAATTTACCAGATACCTCATTTGTCCGGGTGTCGCCGTCGACGGATACGTCTGGGAGTACATCATCATCATCACATATTGTGTATGAATGAATGAAAATGAATGAAATTTTTTATTTCAGGCAACCAGTAGCCCATACCATCCCATACATAAATACCTTAAAATTAGCATAAATAATATTATTCAAATATATTTTAAAAGTAAACACTACAAATCACATTATGGTTGCGATGCCTTACGCAACCTCGCAGTGTCTGGGAGCCGGCCTCGGAACCGCCGAAACTTGACACCCTTCGGCCAAAACTCCTCCTTGGTGAAGGTCGCTAGATGTTTAGTCGGAACGCTCCCAAAAACGAATTAAAATTCGCATCGTGTCGAGAACCGACTTCGCGACCCTCGGGATGAATCCGGTCTTCGCTTTCACATACGTATGAAGTGACTCCTCTGTACTCTGTGTCCGGTGAAGCGCGAGAGTCAATATGAGGGCGAGCCGGCGATCTGTTTGTGGCTGCAATTATATCGAGATTACATATTTATCTCCGAGACGGACAGATTTCTTACGGGGTGTGTTTTGGATGATTTCTATAGAGCTGGTAATACCACAACAGTTAAATCTTATGTTTTGTGGTCCTGACACTACCTTTCTAAATAAAACATTCGCGTTAATACTCGTAGATACGAATACACACAGCCCATATCATTGAAGGTATAGATTCGACGGTAGATAAAAATTATAAGTAGGTAAGTAGGTACCTATAGTTAGAATAACACAAAAGTTGATTGTTAGAATGACAAAATAAATCAAATCGAAATCATAAGGAAATCATGATCCAATCAAAGCCAATTGTTTTCTCATCTATACATATATTAAGAGCCATTGTTGTATCTATCTAGACTCTAGACCTCTAGAGGCATCGAATTGTGTAGTGTTAAAAAGAGACACTTATTTTATAAAGTAGATAAAGCCAACTATACACTGTGACTAAAAAATAACAGCATTCCCGTTGCCAGGGAGGTTTTGGGATTAAGTATGTATATACTGAGCAACTTTTACTATGAGACCAACCCCAAAATCGCGAAAAAAAAATTTGGCTGTTTCATACATTTTGGCTGGTCCATTTTCTATGGGAGGGTAATTTTTATTCGCGATTTCGGGGTCGGTCCCATAGTAAAAGTTGCTCAGTATAATCCCAAAACCTCCCTGGCAACAACGGGAATGCTGTTATTTTTTAGTCACCGTGTATAGTTGGCTTTATCTACTTTATAAAATAAGTGTCTCTTTTTAACACTACACAATTGAAAGAGACAAATTCAACGATCATAATTATAATATATTATCCGTTAGTCTGTTTATATTTCGGGGGATTTATCTCCTCTTGCGTATCCCATCCCCAATCCCAGTGATCCCCATATTGATTCCGGGATCAACTACTGATCTTATCATTGTTTTAAATGCCCCTTCTTACTGGATCCGAGAATTTGGTTCAGTGGTTTAACCGAGTCATCTTGGATTTGTTTGTGATTGACCGTTAGGGTACCTATGTGGTTTGGTGTTGCCACAGAATAAATAATAGTACCTACTAGGTACAGAAGACTCACTCTCTAACAAAACGCGTCTGTTACGATCAGCACAGATATGGCCGCTAGGAGGCGACAGCGCCACGCGCGGCTTATGGCTAATTGCCACCAAAATTGGTGTGGAACGAATGTACTTTTAGCTACCTGTAGCAAAGCGACGAAATCGCGGAGTGAGCCACGCCTGGTGTTGCAGTTAATCTGAACGGATTTTCATCTACTACTTTGGTTTTTAAAAACCTTGAACTTATATCTCTCGCGTCGAATGATGGTTTCTATGATGGTTTTATGAATCCAAAAAAAATGTTAACAGAGGTAAAAGCTCGACCTGCCGCGTAACTACAAAACACTATTTTTGGGTGAATTGGCCCCCAATTTATTACTTCCCGATTCCAAACCTAACGTTTTGTAATGAACAAGTAAATTCATGTGATTGTGGACCGTCCGTCGTAGCGCTAAGGTTGACATTCTTTTGTATCACTATATTGTACTACAGTTGGCCGTAACTGGTGATCAATTTACGCCGCTTTCTTAACAGTCACTATGGCTCAGCGGTAGGCGCTCAGACTAGTGAACGGAAGGTCTGAGGTTCGATCCTCGCCGTGGATGAACTTTTTCATAGTTTTAGTTGTTTATTTTTAAAGGACAAGTTTCTTTGTTTAGTTGGCGTTTGAATTCATAACCGACAGAATTGAAATAGAATTGAAACACGAAACACGTATCCTCCACTGGTGCAGTGATTAAGATTTCCGAAATAGCTTACCGAAATTTATGGTCATAAATCTGGATATCCCACTAGTGAGAGTGATTATCTTTTGGAAATTAAGTGCCATAATATTCCACAAAAGGGGTAAGTCATAGTATAAGTCTTGTAAAAATCAAATATCAAGTATAACATCGATTAGTTTTGCAGTTAGAATAAATTTAATTGTATTCGTTTTAGCGTAACGTAATGCCCTTTTTGATGGACGCACAACAGAGTGCGCATAGACTGAGCTAGTCAGAAAGGCAGCGGGTAGGCAGAGAAACCCTGTCGGACACCGGACAAAATCTCTCCTGGCGCCCACATAGTTTTAAGTCTAGGTTTAGTTAGTTAATAAACACTTAGTCTGTATTTATAGTCTACATTATTTTAACTCCCTCGACAACACATAACAGTTTTTAGTAGACCATTTCTATTCCCATTCCTCTCAGTGCTGAGCCTCAAACCAGCACAAACTTGACCTTTGATTGTACATAGTTGTTAAGGAGTTTTAGGTCACGATATACTGGTTTTCTGGTACAGTGAGTTATTATAATATCAGCTAATTCGAATTTCAAATACATTTCCGCAGCGCAGTCGCAGCGTGACGCAAAACCCACCCCACCTTCATCGACACATGAAAACTGCCTAACACCCAAACATCAGCTTATTGAAACGGCAACCTTTCGTTTATCCATTTAAGGTTGATATTAGGTAGACGTTTTGGTGACTTGTTACCTTTTTGAAAGTTAGCTGTGCGTATTATCATCGCCACATGTCATGAAAATCCATTACGGGAAAAAGGAACCTTTTGTATATAAACTTAAGGTTTATATTCACTAAGCGTTTTGGTGACTTAAGACCTTTTTTGTAGTTTGGGCTATTGTCATCGCCACATGTCATGGGAATCGATTACAGGCTATAAAGACACCATCGATAGCCATAAATCGTGTTGATTATAGTTTCTTTTATTTTTAACGGCGTACGCGCATGGGATGGGAACATAGACTAGGAATCCTCTAGACGGAGTTTAGAGCAATTATTTCATAAAACCTATGCTGCCATAAAAACGGGGGTGCGGGGGACGAGGTGAGATAAGAGATAAGATAAGATAAGAGATAAGAGATCTTTATTTGCATACCATAGTACAGATGTTATATACATGGACCCTAGAAAGGGTGTAGCAAAAATTTATGGTTCACAATTTCACAGTTTTGGTTATTATTACTACTGACTTATACTTAGGTTTCGATATTATAATACTTATACATTTTCTAAATTGCACTTTTAAGTTGTAACAGCCTCTTCTAACGAATACTTGAATCTTATTACCTATAAACAAGGACTACTACATTACGTTTTAAGTACTTATTACTGTTTGTATTAATATAAAATATGTTATAATATAATACAATTTTATTTATATTATATGTACAAGTTACTATTTATTTATTTACATAGTATCATCCTCCATAAATTCGGCTATTGAGTAGTAACATTTATCCATCAGCATAGTTTTAAGGCGGTTTATGAAGTTTGAGTCTGTTTTTAAATATGTGGGGATTTTATTATAAACATTTATGGCTCTGTAGTATGGTCCGTTTTTGTATATTTCTAGTTTAGGCTCCGGGAGTTCTATGTAGTGTTGACGTCGAGGGTTTTGACAAAATTGGAATAAATGTAAGTTTTTTCGGACAAATGTAGCTACTTCCAAAATGTACAGAGAGGGGAGGGTCAGTAAGTTAAGATTTTTGAAGTGTGGTCTACAGCTGTGGGGTGGATGTATATTTACTAGGATCCTGATACATTTTTTCTGCATGATGAAAACGTTTTGAATGTCGGTGCTGTGGCCCCACAAAAGAACGAGGTCCCGTGCCGTGATTGGTCCGTTCAAAGACACGGACGTCACACAAAGACACTTTCGACAACTACCGTATTTGTGGCAGAGGGGGTAGAACTACTATGCTCAGTCTGGAGGATGTCTTGTCTGTGGATGGGAATGATAAGGGAATTTGTAATGTCGAGCATTGCGATGTTATGTTGTATTGTTGACTGCTTTTCTAGTTCAGCAATTTGTACCAGTGAAAATTACATTGTAGTCAAGTCAATGAGGACTTACACTAGTTGAAAAGAGCACTATTATAAAATTTATATGCATCTTCGTACTTACCTGTATAAAATGTGGTTTTGTAGGTGCAAGACCGCAGGACACCCTGGACCACAAGGTCGATATACGTCACATCAGGTCGATCATACTTTTCACAACTTAGGTTATTTGTAATTTTAACCCTGCCACTCAAGAGCACTTATTTTGTATCTTCTTCTTCTACCTAGCGTTTTTCCGGCCTTTGTCAGGGTCCGCTTTCCTACTTGCTTTCCTTCACTTTGCGCGGTCCTGAGCGGCGTCTCGTGTGAGCCCGTTCACGCTCATATATCTGCTTTCACAACATCAAGGAAGTAAAACATGGAAGATATTTCGATTAGTTGATAATTCCCCGCAGTCGAAATTGTCCCCCTGCACCTTACGCCTGTCAGACAGACCGACAGACCGAGTATTTATCAATTTTTTTAGGATTAGTAGGGATAACGAATTATGTGACATGTGGATCGTAATATTTCCTATGTAACAATGTTTCCAAAAACAATGTGATATTACGCCCATAATTAAGGAGCATCCTACTTAACACCTCATTTAAATTTAAATCCCTTACTATAATGACGTCAACAACAATAATTCATGGCATCGACACATGGCGCACGTAAAATAAAATACGAAAAAAGACATCAAAACGGAAAGCACAAAATGGCATTACTCTTTAAACGGAAATCGGCTCATAAAATATTACACGACCATTTTCACCTGGCCGTCCGTGTGTGTCGAACGTCCCCTTATTGGTCGTATTTTCAGGGTGGTTACGGGGAAGGGGAGGTCAGGGTAAAGTGGTTATGGAGTGGCAGACGGTCAATGTTCAATTGATATTAATGGTGTTAAAACACCTGGTCGCTGCGAGTGTGACTTCGGGCTGGTTTACATGGATAATACAATTACTAGAACAATATTTCGCTCGGTACGGTAGTATGTATTTAAATTGTGTAAAAATAAGTTAACTTAGGCCCACTTGCACCATTCCACTAACCCGGGGCTAACCGGCCCCCTGACTCGGCAACATGCCTGTATCATATTTTGTATACATTATTAATAAAAAACTTTTACTAAATTTATAACAAAGGGGTCAGAAATATTACCTATACAAAATGTTAAGCTGCGTCTTGATTTTACCTTAAAACATTTTAGTTACCATTAAACCATAAACTTTTAATAACAACTTATAACTATGGTCCAAATTCAAATTCCAGTAAAATATGTACATATGTATGTATGTATGTACGGACACGCTAGAAAGGCGCATTATTACCGGGAGTGTCGAAGGACGAAAGAGTAGAGGGCGTGCAGCGTGCACTCAGTAGATGGTCAAATGTGGTCCAAAATATTACCCAGACTTCGCTCCAGGCAACGATGCAGATGGCCGAAGATCGAGAGGCCTGGAGAGCAGTGGTAGGAAAAATAACCCATAGGAGTCACATGAGGTCACGACCACGAAGAAGAAGAAAATATGTACTTATAAATATTTTTTCTAATTATAATGAGTAAGTACCTATCTAATATAGAAAACATTAGTATATCTGAGCAACAAAATAAATGTAACGAGTACTCAAAGAGGCTCCCCATACAACCATTTCCAGTCGCCGTTACGACGCGGTGTTGACACATCTTGTGTCGACACCGTCTGTTTCGGTCACAATTCCAGTCGCAGAGTCGTCGCCGTGTCGACACAGTTACCAGAAATGGGGAAGGGTCGACACATGACACAAAGTGACATAAAGTGTGGTCGCCGTGTGCACACATTGTTTCGGGTTTGCGACTACTTTATGCCAAAATCATTCGTTCATTCGTTCATTTTGTTCCTGTCAAATGGAAACTGTCAGATGGAAAAATACTTAAATAAAATAAGTGACATTAATACGCCATCTCTAAAACGGATTACAAGACGTAATTATATATTGTTTGCATTTATATTACAATAGGACTTAAATTATTATGGGGAATTAAACTGCTCGAGTGATTTGATAAACTAAGTGTAATATAATCAACGCGCCACCACATTGTTTTAGTTTAGCCGGAAATGAAATTGTTTACTTCTCAGTGCCTGTGTTCATAACTATATTATTTGAACCATTTTTAGTACTTCGATGCGTATACTATACTTAAATAACAGAAATAACGCTTTACATACTACGAAACTTGTTAATTATGATGTATAAATATGGTTCAAGGCTGAGAAATATTGCAGTCACAAAGTAGGTGCAATGTTTCGACTTTGTGTCGACTCTGTGTTGACACATGACACGCGCTGTCAAAAGTAATAACAAAGTTACTGGTATGTTACTGGATTTGCAAAATGGCTCCTTGTGTTGATTTGTTTTCAGATATTCTCAAAGTGTAAAAATGCCGTGGTCAGAGATGAGCATTAATCGATTAACTGTTTATTCGACTAATTAATGGAATAAAAAAAGTTAATTCTCAAATTTTAATCGCGATTAGTTTAGTCGACCTAACATAGATTGAAATTGAATTAATCTGAATATTAATCGAATAAATTATCGATTAAATCTCGATTGAAAGTTGACAGGGGGCCATTTTTGTACGTAAAAATAATAGAAATGTCTTGCATGCAGATGGTAGCAAAACACTTTGTCATAAAAGTCGAGATGGGTGTCGATATATAGGTTTTAGGGAGTGCCGATTTCGAAAATACTAATTACCATTTTGGAATCCGAAATGGCGGCCATGCACTATGCCATAAAAGTCGTCATGGGTGTCGTTTTATAGGTTTTGGGGGGCGCAGATTTAGAAAATGATAACCATTTTGGATTCCAAAATGGCGGCCATGCACTATGTCATAAAAGTCGTCATGGGTGTCGTTTTATAGGTTTTAGGGGGCGCAGATTTCGAAAATGATGACCATTTTGGATTCCAAGATGGCGGCCATGCACTATGTCATAAAAGTCGTCATGTATGTCGTTTTATAGGTTTTAGGGGGCCCCGCTTTCGAAAATGATGACCATTTTGGAATCCAAAATGGCGGCCATGCACTATGTCATAAAAGTCGTCATGGGTGTCGTTTTATAGGTTTTGGGGGGCGCAGATTTCGAAAATGATAACATTTTCAATTTAAAAATGGCGGCAATGCACTATGTCATAAAAGTCGTCATGGATATCGTTTTATAGGTTTTAGGGGGCGCAGATTTCGAAAATGATGACTATTTTGGATTCCAAGATGGCGGCCATGCACTATGTCATAAAAGTCGTCATGGATGTCATTTTATAGGTTTTAGGGGGCGCAGATTTCGAAAATGATAACATTTTCAATTTCAAAATGGCGGCAATGCACTATGTCATAAAAGTCGTCATGGATATCGTTTTATAGGTTTTACGGGGCGCAGATTTCGAAAATGATGACTATTTTGGATTCCACTTTTATGACAAAATACGTAGCCGCCATCTTGGATTATAAAATGATCATCGTTTTCGAATTCTGCACTCCCTAAAACCTATAAATCGACATCCGTGACGACGCAAGTTATCTTTATTTTCAGATCTAACAAATTGCTACAGAATACAAAGGACAAAAAAGAAGCGAGGAGGTAATGAAACAAGCAAAAATACAGATGATTCCTCGACGCAATTGGGTGATTCTTAAATTGTGTCCAGATTTTTTTTTTGTCATAAAAGTTTTTATTTTTCACATATTACTCTCACAAGTTCCGTGACATTTCGACCTTGTAATTTTTTAAGTAAATGTTTTTGTTTATCTATGAGGATCTCACTAGAATAGTATAATCAAGGTATGTTTATATTTGATGAATGAAATAGTAACGCAAAAAATATATATATTTGTGTCTTATATTCCTGCCGAAGACTTTTATTTTACCTTTTCCTTCTACACAAGTTTGGCCAAGTAATAAGAATTTAGGGCTCTCAATTTTATTTTGACTTCTACAACAGTAAAGCTACGAGGCCATGTTTGGTATCGTTTTCGTATAAATTCGCAGTACCAATTTAGTTAAGGTATCACATTGACACCATTCCGAAGTAAAAACATATAAACTTATTAAAATACTTTCTTTTAAACTCCTCTTCACGCTTAAACTGCTGAACAGTTTTAATTTAAATTTGGTACACATATATTTTGAGTCCCGAGACAGGATATAATAAGTTATCTCAAAAATCATCCTTTAAAGGTGTGAAATGAGGTGTAGGGGGAATTCAGAATTGACTTCTTGAAGTTAATACTGTTTAAGTTTAGGTTTGAAGTCATGTTTTTTTATCATTTTTAACTAAATCAAAGATGTATACCATCCCAAATTTCATATAAATCGGTTCAGCGGTTATTGATTTCCCGTACAAATTTCCACGCCACTTTTCACACCTTCAAAAGATGATTTTGGTTATAAGATCTATATATCCTATGTCCTGTTCCGGGACGCAAACTATTTCTATACCAAATTTCAACGAAATCGGTTCAGCGGTTAAGCGTCAAGAAGAGTTTCAAAAAAACCGGCCAAGTTCGAGTCGGACTCGCGTATTAAGGGTTCCGTACATTAAGTCCGACTCGCGCTTGACTGCACATTTCTAATAGGTTTTCCTGTCATCTATAGGCAAAGAACTATTTTGTGTATTCAGACGGACATACATACAGACGCACGAGTGATCCTATAAGGGTTCCGTTTTTTCCTTTTGAGGTACGGAACCCTAAAAAGATTTATTTTTATTTTGTGGAATGGTGTCAATGTGATATCTTAAATGGATTCAGCACCCCAGATTTATACGAAAACGATACCAAACACGGCCTAGCACCTTCACTGATATAGATATATCAAGATAAAATTGAGAGCCCTAAATAAACTTTCAAGAGCGGATATCTCAAAAACTATTCAACATATCGAAAAAATTGACTGAATAAACTTGTAACAAATTAAATTAACTTTCATTTTGTATAAGTGGCCATGTCGCTGAGATGCATAGTTTCCGAGATATAATCGAAAAACGGGAAAATGGGACCTTCAAAGCCCCCTCTCTCCGCCCCGCTCAAGGGCTACGACCGGGGACTTTTGATATGTTCACCTCCTAACTTGTCAAACCGAGTTACGGTGTCAAAAATTGTGTTCCGAGCATTTCCCTCTACAACTTTTGGAGCATTCGTTGCCTGACCTAAGTAGCTTATTGAATTTCTTTAAAAACTTTTCTGTAAAAGGTTGACGGGTGTTGGGTGTTTATATGGTTTCGGTCGATTATTATCATTTGCATTGCCCATGATGACTTACTAGAATTACGAGCACACGAGACACTAATAGTAGTTTGACAAACCTTGGTTTTCAAGAGGTATTTTATATTGACATTTGCTGTCACAAATTTGCTGTCAGATTTAGTCGCAAACCGCACGCAAAGTGCACACAAATGTGTCGACACCTTGTTACGGAAAAGTGTAGACACGGCGACGACACTTTGTTTCGAAACAATTCTAGACACATTGTGTGGACTCTGTTACGACACATCTGACATTTAGTTACCACTTTGTGATTCTGCGACTGGAATGGTTATATGGGATCATTGATGATCAACGTTAAAAACTGGACCATAGTTGTATTACAGGACTATATATAGTTACCTGATTTTACGGTACCCATTAATTTGGAAGACAAGCCTATACAACAGCTATTAGTTCACCGATCCATGTAAGCCCCCGCTGCAGATAATAGTAGTGCACCTACGAAATAATCGCGTAACCTCCGCACCGACACCTGATGCCTACCATTTAGTGACCCCCGCGCCACTTACACGACATTTACACTATTAATACGCGATCACACCGTTTTACTGCTACTTAAACTTCGCTCATATTGCTTTTTGGGGTTCCGTACCCAAAGGACAAAAACGGGACCCTATACTACAGGTAATGTGAATGTGTGTCTCTCTGCTAACTCTTCACGCGTAACCCGCTAAACCGATTTAGATGAAATTTGGCGTGGAGATACTTTGATGTCCGGGGAAGGAGAGGTAGCAAGATTGTGAGCTATGGAATATTAAACATAAATTACTATTACTTTTTTAAATAATTATATTTTACAATTTTGGGGTGACACCCACAATTTCCGCCCTGGGTGCCACCCATGCTAGTACAGTCGCCATCAGATATATCGGAGCGGCCAAGGTGCTCACAAATATCGGAACACGCCTCTTATTGTCAGGGCGTTAGAGCGCGTGTTCAGATATTGTGAACACCTTGGCCGCTCCGATATATCTGATGGCGACTGTACGTCCCTGATGGTAGTTATTATTAATATACCTTGCAGACGAAGTCGCGGGCAGAAAGTAGTAAGTATAGCTATAAGAACATAACATAACATAACTATAAATTGTAAATACAGATGTCAATCACAATGAAAAAACCAACGATGATCAACTCTGGCCAACGTGGGACTCGAACCCACATCCTTGGATTGCTGGTCCAATGCGTTACCTACCAGTTCCTTTCAGCTGACCATCCGTCAATCAATGCGAATTTTAGTCATTGCAACCGAGACTATTGTGTGGCAATGGGGTTGGCAACTGTCAAAGGTTTGCATAGATAGCGCCATGATATAGATGGTCAAGCAAATCTTGTCAGTAGAAAAAGGCGCGAAATTCAAATTTTCTATGGGATGATATCCATTCGCGCCTACATTTTTCAAATTTGCCGCCTTTTTCTACTGACAAGATCTGCTTGACCCAGTATAGCTTGCCCCTTTTTCTATGAGATTTGGCTTAAAGGGCCGGCATCCAGGGTATTAAAAAACAAAAATTTTACACAATTCTAGGGATTGACAGGGCGAGCTATGATAGCGCCATCTGCTAAAAACTTCCACCGGCCAACCCCATTGTGTGAGAGTTGATCATCGTTGAGCTTTAGCCTACGTATTCGTCTGCGTGGAACGCTGATGATGATTGATAAAAACTATCCTATGTCCTTCCACGGGCCTCGAACTATCTCCAAACCCATCTAAATCCGTTGAACGGTTAAGGCGTAAGGTAACAGATAAAGAGACAGACAGTCAGACAGAGATCATTTCGCTTAGGTATATGAAGAAGATAACACACCAACACCATACGATATCATACAGTGATATATGTTTATAACTATCACAACTATTAATATTATTGACTAGACATGACAACAAAACCCTTAGACACATCAAGTACTTAATATGTCTACTTTAGATAAAGAGATACATACAGTGATAGATATTATTCGATGACTCTTCACAATCAGGGTCAAAATCTTCCACGAAAAGTTTATAACACTTACTACGCTAATGTCGGACCAAAAAAAGTCTGCAGCGGATTTGATAGCCCACGCAGTGCAAGTGTCATTTATACGTCATAATTTCATAGAAGTTTGACGTTTAAAATAACACTTGCACTGCGTGGGCTATCAAATCCGCTGCAGACTATTCTTGGTCTGACTTTAATATCTACACACCCATGAACAAATTTAGAGGAACGCGAAAAAAAGGGTTTAATTAAAAGTAAGTACTAATTTTGAAATTTACCTACTCTATTAGGTGCTGGCTGTAATCCATTAGATAAACTTCTTTTTTTCGTTCCTCTAAATTTGTCCATGAGTAAATATAGAATAGGAAAAAATCAAACTGACAGTTTAGTTTTAATGACACAAATAATGTCCGACTGAAATTTCGGTTTCGGCATGGTATAATAATATACTCCGCCTGGTACTCTCTTCCGACCACGTGACTGACACAAGCCTACGTCATCATGCGACCGAAAATGCGAAATTTCAACTGCCTAGCTATCACGGTTCATGAGATACAGCCGGACGGACGGACGGACGGACGGACGGACGGACAGACGGGCAGCGGAGTCTTAAGGGGCCCACTGATTAACAGTCCGCCGGACGGTATCGGCCTGTCACTTGTTCGGAACTGTCAAAATTTTGTTCTAACTGACAGGCCGATA
The DNA here is from genome assembly GCF_910591565.1 of Cydia splendana. Classification (NCBI taxonomy): domain Eukaryota; kingdom Metazoa; phylum Arthropoda; class Insecta; order Lepidoptera; family Tortricidae; genus Cydia; species Cydia splendana. The sequence continues at coordinate 5,534,963 of NC_085978.1, read as the reverse complement.
GCGTCCGGCGGACTGTTAATCAGTGGGCCCCTTTAGTAATAGGGTCCCGTTTTTACCCTTTGGGTACGGAACCCTACAAATCATGTTCGGTTTCGGCCCAAAAACTGCCAGAACTTTCGGCCCCTCTGACTGAAACTGTATTCTCAGCACTCGGCAGTGTCCGGCTCTGATGTTTCTGTGTTTCGGCAGGTTTCGGCCAAAGGTTTGGATTTGGCCGAAACGTCTCCTCAAGTGAAAGATTCTACAATAATTTAGAATGGAAACAAAGTGAATTAAAGTAATTCAGGTTCATGCCCTAACACTTGAACCAAATCACAACAATGCGCCAACGCCCTCGCAACATAAATTATGCGCTAATCGAACAGTTTGGACAGTTGATTCAATGCGTCGAATAGCTGGGACAGTTACTCAAATAGCTTCCATATATTCCGTGCATTGTGCTCGAACAATGCCGGTAGTTTAGTGTTAGTGGACAGTAATTTAGTTTAAAAGCTTTAAACATTGTTTGGACGCCCCCGAATTGATTATAATTCGAACACAAATGCTTTATTATAGTTTTAAAACAGTACCTATGGGTTTGGTATGTGTATATAAGTATATTTCTGTCTATCCACAATCGCAGGCATGAAAGGATTATAGGAAAGGTATAGTGTTTTTTCTATTTATGTGAGAAGATAGGTCAAAATATTACCTAATTATGTATCTACTAAAAGTAAAAACGGACGTTTCTACTGTTTTTCAACTGGGACGAACCCTGAAATTAGTAGGTGAAGAAATTTTCTATATCGTATACATACTATACATATTTATACGGCTGATCAATTAATGCAGGTATACTTATATGTTTTCAATGGAAAAATCAACATTTTATTCGTTATTTCGGGATTGGTTCCATAGCTAACACCGCTCAGTAAGACCCTACACAATCACCTCGAAGAATATGAGGGTTGAAAAAATATAAGTTTTATGTTAACAAATTGCTGTAAATGATCAGTTAATTTACCAACAAATGGCACCCAATAAGCGACACGTAAAAACTTGCGTAGTAATCAAACAAATCTGATATAAAAAGTTTACAAAAAAGTCTGAATAGTTGCGTGCGGCGACACGCTTACTATAATGAGGCTGTGATAGTTTTTAGGGTTCCGTAATTATAGGAGGTTACACTATTTTTCGGGGGTTACTTGAACTACCTATCCCTTACTGTGTTGGGGTTATCGATGCTAGATCGATGTAAATTGTATGACTAAGGTAATCAAACAAAGCAACTTTTTATTAGACTTGTACAGTTACTGCAAATCATATAAATATTTACTTATCCTGAGTAATACATAGTAAATATATTATTAGAAACCAAATCTTGCTCAGCACAGGGAGGACTGCAAAGGGAGAAGGGAGGCTTTTGCCCAGCAGTGGGACACACACATAGACTAATAAATAAAAAAAAACAGAAACCAAATTCTAGCTTTTGTTAGAAGTTGAAATGTCATTATAAAAATCTGACGAAAACAAACTGACAACTAAATAAAAATCGACCCATTTAGAGGTTGACAAGCCACAGATACAATCGGGTTTCCTTAAATTAAATATTTCGGCCTTCGAGCAACACGGAAGGGAGGCGGCATTCGCACTATTTCCCCTCTGCCGAGGTACAAGATTAGCGCGTCAATCTAATCTAGCGCGGGTAATAAAACTAGTTGCACTTGGATTTTTCACTAGACCGAGTCCAGACGCGCGCGTGAATACTGCTGCACAAAAATGCCTGTTTGCTCGGTTTTTTGTTATAAAAAGAGGTCGGGGACATCAAATTTACAAAAAGAAAGTGTTACATTTCACATGTAATATTTTTTTTTACATATCATACGTTTAATTACATTCAAACACAATTATTATATTTTAGTCTCATGTAATTGTTGGATTTATCGATTTTGCTCGCTCAGTACAAATTGCGGATCGGTCGAGCGACAAATCCGACTTCTTGTCTCTCAGAATACAATAACATACTTCAACGAAAATGTGTTAGTGTGCGTGTTGTGACACTTGTCACTCGTCCGTACACAAAAAGAGATCGAGGTTTGCAAGATTTGTCTTTGACGTGTGTCATTTTCTATGTATTTGTGTCGTCATTACAGATTGGATTTTGTATGTAAGTGTGTGAGAAGTGCGACTGTGTGCACCTTTCCCCCCGCGAAAAATGGCAGAAAGATTTGTACGGTGAGATATCGCTTGGGCCCCTCCCTTCCGATGTGTCGGAAGCCGCGCGGTGTTGCTCGAAGATTTCGGCAGACCAAATTAAATATTCGTAACCAATTATTTAAATGAATGATTGAATTGAGTTAGTTCTACAAAAAAAATTCACAGATTTCGTGCCTCACACGACTATCGAGCACATTGGAAATGAATCTACGGAATTCGAAAAAATATTGTCGCTGAGCGACGAGAAAGTCTGGATAAGGAAAAAGTTACAAAATAAAACTACAACGTTGAATGATAATTATTTTATTCTTAGACTAACACAAGTATCCTGGACATAACGCATGTGAACAAACAAATTGCAAAATTTCCACACGCGTATCCAAGTTTGAATAATTGTCGCCGTGGCGCATAAGTATAGGTACATATTTCATTTTTCGATTAATAAGCAGGATATATTAATGTTCAAAGTACAAGAAAATTATTACACGGCCCCTCTCCCTCTCCCTCTCCCTCTCCCTCTCCCTCTCCCTCTCCCTCTCCCTCTCCCTCTCCCTCTCCCTCTCCCTCTCCCTCTCCCTCTCCCTCTCCCTCTCCCTCTCCCTCTCCCTCTCCCTCTCCCTCTCCCTCTCCCTCTCCCTCTCCCTCTCCCTCTCCCTCTCCCTCTCCCTCTCCCTCTCCCTCTCCCTCTCCCTCTCCCTCTCCCTCTCCCTCTCCCTCTCCCTCTCCCTCTCCCTCTCCCTCTCCCTCTCCCTCTCCCTCTCCCTCTCCCTCTCCCTCTCCCTCTCCCTCTCCCTCTCCCTCTCCCTCTCCCTCTCCCTCTCCCTCTCCCTCTCCCTCTCCCTCTCCCTCTCCCTCTCCCTCTCCCTCTCCCTCTCCCTCTCCCTCTCCCTCTCCCTCTCCCTCTCCCTCTCCCTCTCCCTCTCCCTCTCCCTCTCCCTCTCCCTCTCCCTCTCCCTCTCCCTCTCCCTCTCCCTCTCCCTCTCCCTCTCCCTCTCCCTCTCCCTCTCCCTCTCCCTCTCCCTCTCCCTCTCCCTCTCCCTCTCCCTCTCCCTCTCCCTCTCCCTCTCCCTCTCCCTCTCCCTCTCCCTCTCCCTCTCCCTCTCCCTCTCCCTCTCCCTCTCCCTCTCCCTCTCCCTCTCCCTCTCCCTCTCCCTCTCCCTCTCCCTCTCCCTCTCCCTCTCCCTCTCCCTCTCCCTCTCCCTCTCCCTCTCCCTCTCCCTCTCCCTCTCCCTCTCCCTCTCCCTCTCCCTCTCCCTCTCCCTCTCCCTCTCCCTCTCCCTCTCCCTCTCCCTCTCCCTCTCCCTCTCCCTCTCCCTCTCCCTCTCCCTCTCCCTCTCCCTCTCCCTCTCCCTCTCCCTCTCCCTCTCCCTCTCCCTCTCCCTCTCCCTCTCCCTCTCCCTCTACCTCTCCCTCTCCCTCTCCCTCTCCCTCTCCCTAAAAAATTGAATTTTATTTTCACTATTTCGACCATAACTTTTTTTGTTTTTGACTTTCTCGAATAATTATTTTTGCACCTTACAGCTCTCGTGATTATGCGTCTTTTGAGCATATTTTTTAATATCATATCTTCACAACTTTCTGAGATATAAGGGGATCGCACTTTTTCGTGAAATCGGACCGTATACTGGAGCGAACGAAAAGACATTTCCAATGTCAAAACGAACCCTCTAAAACTATTTCTAACATCACCGTATCCACATACTCATTAGGGACAGTCCCAAAAAATGCGAGCGATTATTCAAAGAAGGGAAAAGTTGTGAAAAATTGGTGTCAGCGCGTAACGAGCCGTCAGTCAGAGCGCGGGCGAAAACGCATCGGCCATTAGCTTAATGCGGGCACGAAACTGGGACGTTAAAAACAAACTGTTTGTCTTGTCCGTACCTAATGTAATATAGTTAATCTTTTATAAGATTGTCATAAACGATAAACGATTTTAATGAGATATGTAAAAATAAAATAACTGCGAACACATAAAAATGCCAAGTGAAGCTAAATGTAAATAAGAAATAAGGGGTTTTGGTTTATTTACAACTTACGCTTGGGATAAGCTTAGATAAGGATAGCTTCGCACGGGATGACAAATTATATACCTAAACCTTCCTCAAGAATCACTCTATTGATAGGTGAAAACCGCATGAAAATCCGTTCAGTAGTTTTTGAGTTTATCGCGAACAAACACACAAACAGACAGACGCGACGGAGACTTTGTTTTATAAGGTGTACCGATATTAGTATTGGAAGTTGCTAGAACTATTCCAAATTTTAGCTACCTACGTCAAACGGTCTTTGAGAAAAACGCATTTATTCCGAAGAGATCCTATAGGTACCTAAAAGTCTCAATTGAAAATTTATGTGTAACATACCTACCTAATTTAAGTAATTTATAGGTATTTTTACGATATAACAAACCTGCAAACAAATTGTTCAAACATCTAAACACTGGCCTACAAAGTTGTGAATGGAGGCTAGATAAATCCAAGTTCAAGCGAAAGTGTGGAGCAAACACCCTGAACTCGCAAGTTGGATGCGGGCTCCTTCAGAACTTGGCTGAATAATCCCGACTCATCCTCAACTTCTTAGCGTATAAGCGTATCTATTGTAGTCTAGGTGAAAGTTGGTAATTTTAATCGTATATCTGTGTGAAAGTTATTACAGTTAGACCAAGAAAAAAGTCTGCAGCGATTTTGATGGGTGACATATATAGGTATAATATGGTATAATTTACACCCTCTTTTTGTATTTTTTGTAGTGTTTTTGCTGTATCAGGCGCTAGAGAAAGTGAACTCACTAGTTTTTTTTTGTTAATTTTCTAATATTAAGGTACAAGGTACAAGGTTTGAACCAAATGATTTGAACCAAAACAGAATATTTTACCTAACCAATCGTATAAATTAACCATTATACTTCTGCGGATTTTTTACATATTATAATCATTTGTTTTACCATTCTTGGTCTTGGAGGCTATAACCAAATGGAGACGCCTTGTCTGTAATTTTCTATACAAAACAGTCTGTCGATTTTTGCTTGGGATTGGCACGTCAAATGTATACGTAACGTAAAGTGGCCCACTGATTAACAGTCCGCCAGACGGTATCGGCCTGTCAGTTAGAACATTAACAGTTCCAACTGACAGGCCGAGACCGTCCGGCGGACTGTTAATCAGTGGGCCCTTATAGCCATGTCAGATAAACGTCATCGTCAGTACATACAATGTGTAGTGTATGACCGTTGGTCATAGAGTTTCGACAGAGGGGAACGCCTGTTAATGGCTACTCCGTTTGGTTAAGTATATCCTCCAAGGTTTTGGTAAAGGTATTTTTTTTACATTATATGTAAAATTTTACACAATGAAGCGTATATAACCTAACCCTCCCAATAAATTATTAACCATTAGTCTTCAGTAGAATATTCAATTCCTTCTCAATATTCAATTATTCATGTCAAATTTGCAATTAATGAATAAAATTTCACTTAACCCCTTAATTATCAATTATACCTACTCAAATGCAAATTAAAACAACAAAGGAATATTTTTATTGGACCTTGTGTTTCATTTATGTGTTCCTGCTTATGAAGCGGGAGCTCCCGGGTTCGAATCCTGGTAAGGGCATTTATTCGTACATATTTGCTCCTGAGTCATGGATGTTTTCTATTATATTTAAGTATGTATATATGTATTAAATATGACGACGCCTATAGTTCGTTTTTTTTAGCATTAGAAAGAACTTGTAAGAAGGTAAGCGATCTTGACATGTCTTTTAATTGAAAAACGCTTTATAAAAATCAATAACGATTACTTATGAAAGCAGAAGAATATAAAAAATCGTATTAGATTCATAATTGTTACATATTTGCCGTAACTTATTTTTAAAATGTGTTTTTTAATATTGCTTTTTTTAAATCATTTATTTACATACAATATATATACAGTGGAATATAAAAATAAAATAAAATACCAATATATATAAAAGACCTATCAAGATTGTTTACCTTATTTCTAATGCTAAAAAAACGAACTATAGTACCCACAACACAAGCGTGATTAATAATTATTTAAAAAAATACCTTTTACCGGAGTTGCCGGACATCGCGGTTCGTTTCCCGGACTATACCGAACCGTGGCGATTTTTTTTCTTTATTAGAGTAAATTAACATATTTATGTCACTTGTTGCCATGGTTTCGTTCCCCTGAACAACACTGAAAACCCTGTTTTTATTATAATTTATCAAAAATAAATTGTGAAAGTTAAAAACCATTGCCATAATGAGCTATCTACTAACCCCCTTATTCATAAATTTTACGGGCCTGATTTAGTTAAATTATATTTTATCCCTTTCTTACAAATACATATGTCACAATGACAGATAAAGACAAACGATTATTACTATTATTAGCTAATTGAGGTTTGTAGCGCATAGCAAGGGGGCGCAAGGGGGTAGAGTCAGACCAAGAATAGTCTGCAGCGGATTTGATAGCCCACGCAGTGGAAGTGTTATTTTAAACGTCAAACTTCTATTAAATTATGACGTATAAATGACACTTGCACTGCGGGGGCTATCAAATCCGCTGCAGACATTTTTTGGTCCGACTCTTAAAGCATCTTAGAACATATACAATATTTCTTCACCGAACACAACGACAAAAGTGTATATTGTAATGTACCTACCTATCCAGCCAATATAATTATGTACAGAATCTGACCAATCTAACTCTGCATAGCATTTATAATGACAAACTATGAAAATATGACACTCCCTCACTTTGTAATTTACACACCTGCTTGATGTCAACTCTCCAGACAAGACACTCAGCGAAACCTCAATAAGTTTACACGTAGGTAAAGCCAGGCGAGGCTCACTCCGCGATTTCGTCGCTTTGCTACAGGTAACTAAAAGTACATCCGTTCCACACCAATTTTGGTGGCTAGCCATAAGCCGCGCGTGGCGCTGTCGCCACCTAGCGGCCTTATCTGTCCTGATCGTAACGGACGCGTTTTGTTAGAGAGTGAGTCTTCTGTACCTAGTACTATTATTTATTCTGTGGTAAAGCCTAATTTATCGAAATAGCATTCCAACCGAAATGTCAATAGCTTTATTTTCTAGTCTTTCCTGTCTTTTTTGTACACATTTTCTAATATAAAATAGTTATTTCGACGCGAACGTTTTGAGCTATAAAACCGTTCATTGGACCGTATGATGGGTGACCAAATAGAGATAATTAACCCGATTAAAATATACAATTCCGATTCGTATCGTGAGACCTACAGGGGTGAAGCAGGTGTAATAACAGTCTGTTATAAAACTACACTTTTATGTGAAAGAGACGGACTTATACTGCAAATGCAGTCTTTTTCTTACGCACGGGTATATTTTCCATAAAAATGCAGGTTACAACGTAGTTGGTGCCTTCGTAGAATAGTTCCATTGCATTAGCTTTATACTTAGAAACGCGCGTGTGGTTACAAATGGCTAGTGACGACATTTTTTAAAAGGAAATTAAAACTAGAGCATTCTCTTTGAGCCGGTTTACTGATAATTGTAGTAAAAACAATCGAAGCTGACATTTAATTAATTGACATAAGTACAAGAGTTACAATGTAAGCGCACCTCAAAGCAAACTAGTATACTATAGAGTTGCCACATGACATGAGGGAGATAACTTAAGTACATAATGCGAAGAAATGAAAAACACCTTTTGATATTCCTGACAGTGACACTAATACCTACGTAATTTAGTCGTGTTCATTGTTGGTCACCAAGCCAAACCAAGGTTAATTGGGAACAGAACAGCAATACGTCTAAAGGCTCCTCTTCACGTTGGGGCAACGCCAACGCCAACGAGGGACGCAGCCATGCGGTAGAATGAGATAGCAATATCACTTGCTCCCTCTAACGCATAAATGCGTCCCTCGTTAGCGTTGGCGTTGGCCCAACGTGAAGAGGAGCCTTTACAGCTTTGACATGGCACTTAGGGCTTTTTAGAAGTAGGAAAAGATGAAAAGTGAGACTATGAGAAGGGTGTTTGTATAATAGCGTATTCTCTGCTACTCCTACTGAAAGTTCCATAAAACCATCTCGTTCGGTATAGGGAGATGCCCTTTGCCCCTTGTCACCTCAATAGTATTGTTCCTCTGAGAAGCGCACGTCTTCAACTAAGAAATCGACAATTAATCCTACTTAGAAAAGGCGTCAGCTAACGGAATTTTATTTTTTAAGAGCCCATCAACGTGCACACTAGCGCCACTGCTAAATAATCGTGATTATTTAAATTTAACGACAGGTATGCGTCCAAAGTTAAAACGGCCGTTTTTGTTTTGAGTTCCTAGATCGACGAATCCAGCAACATAAAAACTAGTTTGATGTATTCAAAAGTTACTTAAATACATATACACAATACAGTACGTAGCGGCCCCCTTTTTTAATTACCTGTCGTTAAATTTGAATAATCACGATTATTTACCAGTGGCGCTAGTGTGCACGTTGATGGGCTCTTAAAATGTACTTATGAAAAAAAATCTAACACAAACTGCACACTGAACTTAACGACAAATGTGTTCATAATATCCTTAGTTGATCTGCCTAATTACATTACATCAAACTCTAATGTAATGCTCTTACGATAGATGTCGCTAGGCAGGCGCCTAGGGAGGCCCCTAAGGCGCATATGAGTCATCGAGTGACCTCTCGGTAGCTCAGTTGGAAGAGCGATGGGCTAGTGATCCCGTGAGTTCGAGTCTCGCCACATTTTTCCACTTTTCATTTATTTTCAAGTTTAGTGGTACGTTTCTGCTTAATACAATAATCAATTCAAAGAATTGTTTATAGTGATCGTTTGAATAACCAACGATAGCGGGCAATCAGCGACTAACGGCCCAATTCGAACAATGCTAATAAGATGTCACAGCGATACGATACCGATCCGTCAACTGTGGTGTTAAAAGTGATGTTTTTGATTGAAGAAATGTCGCTTTTGACACTGGCTTATCGGTATCGCATCGCTATTGTTCGAATTCGACCGTAAAACGCTATCCAGACGGGATGATCAAATCGACCGATTTGATCAGAAATGAAATTGGCGTCAATCTCCAATTTAATCACCAATTTTAGATTTATGGTGATATTAGAGCACTCTTAATTGAAAAAATGCCCCAGAACGAAAATACTGGCGTCACAAATTGGTATTCTTGTGTCCGCACCTCATTTTATCGGTAATATCGGTCATTATCGGCGGTTGAATTCGGCGAGCCAAATTGGCGTTTGCGTCCGCACGTCCCGATTCGATCGGGCAATTTAATCAGATTGGCGAAAAATTGACTAGTCTGGATACGCACTAAAACAGTCCCGTGCTCCGTTCAATCTTGGACACTCGGCTTGAGCCAAGTCTGTCGGCGACATATGTCGGGGCCACCGCTCTAACGAAACGAAACTAATGTGGTAGCTGTTACTGTTCTAATTGTGAGGGATGCGGAGGGTGGAGGCACCTAATTAAATTGATGTAGACTATTTACTGCAGCGATCGGATTGTTTATGAATTGAAAATCAACACTGGTGATCGGAGGGCCTACGGGCCTACCGCGAAAAAAGGAAATCGAATTCATTAAGGTAGTGGTACCGGTGCTCGGCGCGGTACCAGTACATGTCATCTTGAAACTTAAGTCGTTGTCAATAGAGGTGACAGCATGGTGTCATCTATTGGGCATTAGCATGTCGAGCACTAGTACTGCCTCTATCGGTAGAATATGTAAGAGCTAATAATATGTGCACCCTTATTTGTACGATGTTTTTGACTACCGCTAAATTAACAATGGCACAGAATATATGGCACTGTATAATAATAGTACTAGGCACAGAAGACTCACTCTCTAAGAAAACGCGTCGGTTACGATCAGGACAGATATGGCCGCTAGAGGTGGCGACAGCGCCACGCGCGGCTTATGGCTAGCCACCAAAATTGGTGTGGACCGGATGTACTTTTAGCTACCTGTAGCAAAGCGACGAAATCGCGGAGTGAGCCACGCCTGGCAATGGGCAGTGATACCTACGGTAGTTACAATGTGCCTACTCTTTTTTCGTAAAACATCCAAATTCACATTCACATGAAACATTGTCTATTCAAAATCAATACCACCAATTTACCAAACGACACCCCTATGGTCCGAAAACTTAGGCTTTAAATCCAACAAAGTAACAAAGAAATTAGGCGGGCCACACTGGGGTTATCACGCACGAATGCTCGCGCAGAATGGAGTGATCGACTGGCTTGCCCGCTGCAGGGTGTGAACGGTTGAGCTGGCAACACTAAAGACGTTGGCGGTTTGTTTTGTGTTTGTTAAGGTCGGTGTACACGATGGGTCAAACTTGGCTAGTCTATGGGAAACTGATATAACTACGACGGAATGAAATCGCAATAACGCTTGCACCCTGTCTAACGCATAACTGTGTCCCGTAGGTTGGCCAAAATTTGCGTTCCGCTTTACAGGAAAGACCCTGACCATAAATCCATGTTATTCCATGGCATCCCTAAGTCACAAGTAATCTTCTGTAGCACATGCACATGCGGTTTCGTTCGTTCAAAAAAATAGTCTGGCTTGCCTGCCTACATATCTAATCATGTCTGTGTGACGTCACTTAGCTGTCTACACAATAGGCAGACAATATAAAAAACGTTTATTAAAAAAAGAAGATAAAATTACATAACTATATATATATATATTTTTTTTTTTAAACTGTTTCACCTCTTTCAAGTAACTTGTCATTGGAAAAATACAACTTATACAACGCTTTAAAAATTAATCTTCAAACATAATCATTTGTAATAGGCAGAGACCACCCTAACTCAAGCTTTGGATAACGAATTATGAGTTCCGAAGTAGAAAGCAACAACATAAATTAAGTTAGAACTACCATTCATTCTTTTAATCGTTATTTTATCAGTTCTTAATTCGAAGATTAAGTAGCAAGTTAACGAATGCAATAGAAGTGCCAAACTGCCGCGGAACTTGCCACAGATAACATCTAAGGAGCGATGGACTTGGGAATTGCAATCTGCCAGAAGTATTAACTATGGGGTGTTTCTTATCTGTACACTTAGTTTTGGTATTCGATCACTCAATCAGGATTAGGTACTCTTTTGGCAAACAGATGGCGTCACTTTCGCTCGATGTCTGACCAGCCATAGCAAGAGTAATTGAAATTAAAAAGTTTCGGTAAAGATTTTTTATTATAATTCATGACAGTTATGTATGTAATGGACGTAGGTACGGTTTTCCTAAAATGATATTTGGTCTAATAATATTTTCTTGGCCTCAATAATAAAAGCGATGTGGTCGACCGAATGCAATGTCCCCGTCAGATTTAACCCTTTGAATTACAAGAGCCCAAAAAGCAAGCAATAACTGTCAGAGTAATCTTCATGGTTTCAAGTCAAGTCACTTAACAAGAGCATGTTGGCGTGAGTGTAACATTTTTTGATATGGCAAAATAAAAGGCCTATTCATATAGGTACCTATTTGGAAATAACAACAACAGATAAAATAAAAAGTAACTAACTTTTTCATCTATAATAAGACCGTATTAAATGACTCTGATACCAACTTTTGCCATCAAATTAAGTAGAAACGCAAAACGGACAGCGCACCATCATCCCTGCATCTCCCAACACCTTTGACCATAAGAATTAAGGTTTAAATTAGCTTAGTTTAACAGTAAAACTGTGGCGTTGTATCGTGTGGAGCGACATACGTTGATAAAGGCGCCTCAGATAGAGGAAACGCAATAAACCATGTCAATAATTGGTAGGGACGCGCCACTGTTTGGCCGCGAGAGCTCCTGTGTTCACATTAGGTCACTTGAGGGTCGTAAGGGATTGAAATATATCATATTGAATTGAGAGGCCTTTACATCATTATATAGCAGTTTATTAAGGGTTAATTTTGGAAACGTTTTAAATATTTAGTTTGTAACAAGTTACCGGAGGTGTTTCGCGGTTATCAACACACTTAATATGATTTCCGTTCCGGAAGCCGTGCCGTGCCACTGCCAAGTGACGACCACCTTTATATTCCGACCGGCTGAAAATTAAACATTTCACCACGGTCAAGTAAATACATGTAAATTGTAGCCTAAATTCCAGTATCTACTTGATGAAAATGTAGGCACTTCTACATAATATTAGGCCTACATTTGTAAGCGTAAGTGTTGTACATTACTGTCTATTCAATGTAAGCAGTCCATATCTAAGTTATATGGAATGGAAATAGTTATTTGTACAACAAGAGATCAAAGTTTGATATTTCTTCGAGTGCTTATTTTGGTCCCGTGCAAGGGAAAGATCGCTACGCTCGTGAATCTAATTTAGAATCTCGAGCGTAGTACGGGACTCAAAACCGCACGAGATGTAAATAACTTTGATCTCGTGTAGTACCTACACAAAAATTTTCACGGGAGCAGTGAGAACATACCTATTAGAAAACTTGAAAAATGTCCTTCTTCATCACTTAATACCTATACACTCATGTTTTCTTAAGATATACATAAACAATTAAGTTTAATTACCGCAATCGAACACAAAAACAAAACGTAATAATAAATTTCAGTAAAATAATATGGAAATAACGAACAACAACTGAAACATCAATCGACAATTTTTTTTGTAATAAAAAAACATTGTAAGGTACGGTCCGAATTGCGGATACGTGTCTATTTGTCAACTATAGTAGAAATTCTTAAAAGTAAAATAATTAATTTTGCGTAATAACCTGTGTATTTTTTGAGTTCATTATTTTAATTGTACTATAAAATACCTAAAATATAGTATTTTTATCAGTTTTTATCAAATCTTAAATATTATTTTTATTAATTAATTATTAAGAATTCATACTCGTACGTGGTTTGGAACGATGCGTTCTGAATTTTTTCGGGGGTCTATTATAAACCGTCAATATACCGTTGAATGTCGTTTGAACTTTTTTTGTCTGTTTCTTTTTGCTAACAGCGTGAAAGGGATAGAGATAATAGAACTCAAGTATTTCGAACTTGTATTAGACCCCGCATGTTGAAATGACATTTGACTATAAAGGTCACTTGAATGTCATTTTGTCTCACTCAGTGAGCAAAATCGCATTTTGCTTCTTAAAAACAGTGAGCAAAATCGCAGCAAAGTACCCTTGTTCGAGCTGCTGACGTGAAAATAATTTTATGTCTACAGGTATGGTTGACGAAATATATTTTGCACCGATCTCTCGAACAACTAGTATGTCAAACCTATTGTTTTTATTTGTAATACAACCAAAAAGTGTACTAATATGGACAGCCAACCGAGGGGAGCCAGGGTTGCGTCTTCACTGTAATTTATGACGTATACCAATTTGTAGGAATCGTATTAAAAGGCGGACGCTAACTGTTGAATGGCCCGAAAAATGGGGTGACATCCTTGAATAAAGATGCGTTGTGTTAACACTGCTGTTTTATCTGACGGCTTGTCATAAATTAAATGTGGGTAAAAATAAAAAGTATATTCGGGTGAATACGAATATTTTGGACTAGTGAGATATCCTAGACGTTTTCACGAACAGATTAGAGCAAGATAGACTTTTGAAAACCAGTAACTTGTTAAAAAAATACAGTAACTTTATACTTTAGCGTTTGCGTAAAATCCGGTAGTTCTGATTTTTTGCAGACTTGTTTATGATGTTGGCCCATTGAATAATCCAAGTTTGAGACCTCGAGCGCCGAATGCAACTTTGTAGAAAATCGGAAAAACCGCGAAATATTTGTGGTTTTTTTTTAGATTTGGGCGATTAATTATAATCCTAAAGGACTGCTTTTTGATAGTACTTTCTAAAGACGTTTCTAAAGTAGACTAAATTTGCTACAATACGAGACTAGAATTATCTCTGCAGATTGAATAGTTTCCGAGATAAGGCCTTTCAAAATTCATAATGATTGTAGTCTTCTAATCTTGGCCCATAACCTAAGCCTCAATCTTAATTGTATTGTAAATACAAGCTTACGTCTTAAACTGTTTAACTTGTTATTTCTCGTAATGTGTGACTGCGACATTTCTGGCGCTAATTGCATCGACTAAACAGCGCAGTGTCGGGGTATAAACCAAATTATAACGCACCATAACCTCCGCTGACAACTCACTCGTGTAATGGCGCCCGTTTTGGCGGGAACGCGCTGCACCGAGGCGAAGGCGACACTACTATACAGCCAGTTGACTAATGCGACTGTGTTAATGGTGGGTGAACGATAAAATATATTTTATGAGTTTTTGTCATTTAATCATAAAATTTCCGTAGTGCAGCAATCTGTTTAGATTAATATGTTGCGTCAATAAAACCCGAGACGAAAAGTTTTCTTTTAAGTGTGTATTAGATTGAAGATTTGAAGAAATGAGTACAGAAAGAAACTCAAATAATGGAGTTTCTTTCTGTACTCATTTTTTCAAAACATATATACTTATATTACTTATAAAACTTATTTTAAGAACCTTAAAAATAAAGTCAAAGCAGAAACGGTGCTGGCAGGCAAGTAGTTGCTTACCTACCAAAGAATTGACTTCAAACGTTAACTGTCAATTAAATTCAGATTCAATACGATATGCCAATCTTTAAACCGGAACAAATTATCACTAAATAATAAGTGAAACATAATACCTACTTACTTACATAAATTCAAAATGTGTTGGCTAGGCTGGGCAGCTATATTTTCTCTATTCTCCTATGTATATAATGGTCCACTAGTACCACCACCACCAAAATAAGTATGTATCGTCATCACCAAAATAAAGTTGTACTATGTTTATAGAAAATTGTTTTTATAAAAAAACTCCTCGTTTATTCTTTTTATGTTCAATACACAATATTAATAACTAAATGGCTTATTTTCCACAATTATTAATTTCGTTTAGTAGTACCACTGTATATATATTGTATGTAAATAAATGTTTTAGCCGGTTTTCCACATATATATAATATGTACGTAAATTTATCATTTGTTTGCAGTTAATTGAATACCTACGACATTTGATTTGTAATACTTATTTTTCTTGCAGGTTTTAAAAAATGGGAAACACCACGTACCAAGAAAAAAATCAAGTGGATGTCTTGAAGTAAAGAATCGTCCCTCAAAGTGTAACTTTGTTGTAAATATTTTACTCGTATTTTAACAATAAAATATTATTATAAATATTTGTTTACATTCTTTATTTGAAACAAAAACTATGCAAATACGAAACGCATCGCCGTTTATTTTGACATTTACGCTCGAGCTGTCAGTGTCAAAGTCAAACGCGTACTGTCGTGTTTATCTGCCGATTGTTTTTGTGATAAAACTGCATTAAAACTACACAATTAAAAGGTGTTACAACCTAAAGTATCCATTTTTAAGTTATATGGCAATATTCTTGTGATACCAAAACGCTCTACCCTTACAACAAGTGTGTAGTATTGGCCGGTTTTTGTGCCCTGTACTTCTGCCTACAAATTTTGCCGCGAAATGTCTTCCCCGGTTGAGATATCCGATGATGACGATTGTTTTGAAGCCCCAGTACCTTCCAAGAGGATAACAAGGTCAGCTGCTGCGAGTAACAAGCCAGCCGTTGTGGAAGCATCAAGTGAAATCGATTCAGATAACACAATAGATTACAGTGACACAAACTTGACCTCAGACGATGATTCAGAGCTTCCCGAGGTTACATTAACTTCAAAAAAGAACGCTGTGATCAAAAATCTTTTCCCTAAAAGTGCTAAACCAGGAATGTCCTCAGGATCCAGCACAAAAATGCCCGTGTGCCTCAAACCCAGCACAAAAATGCCAGTGTGTCTCAAACCCAAAGTACCAGGGTTTGAGAGGATAATTGGTGGTGTCACTGTTAATTTACCGGTGGAGCCTTATGGCTGTCAAATAGCGCTGATGTTCAAGGTAAATATTTGTAAATTTTTATTTATTTATTTATAGCCTTATATCAGAAATACATTTTTATACTATATTTATAGTTTTCCTTAATCTACAATAACGGATTCTGTGTACCTTTGGGCTTTACCCAAATCCTCTCCACTCTTCCTTATTTTGCACTAATCTGGTCCATGTTTTAGTCCTTCCAGCCATGTCTTCTTCGATTTCATCGGACCATCTTTTAAATTGCCTAGCTCTGTTTCCTTTAGAGGAAATAAAAGAACAAAAAATATTTGTAAATATACTTTTATAAATATATGTAAGAAAAATTCGTAAGGTGAATAAGGGTAAATGTGTGAATAGACACAAAAGTAAATTATTTGCACTTAGTGTCCATATGTTACACTTACAGATAAAGACCGATCTTTGCTCGGAGAACATATAAAAACTCATAAATGCGCATTTTCCCAGAGATAAGACCTAGCTAGATCGATTTATCGCCCCCAAATACCCCCATATAGCAAATTTCATCGAAATTGTTAAAGCTGTTTCCCAGGTTCCGGAAATGTATATATATAACTAAACAAGAATTGCTCTTTTAAATATAAAGATAGTTTATTATTCAATTAGGCATATTACAATGCGCTTATGAACGTCAAATAAATCTAATGAAGTTATTATATTTATGAATTATTTATTTTATTGGGTGCATGTTGTAACCTAAGATATAAATAAGACCTACTGTAAACGCATGTATGCAATTAATGATATGAATATGAATATCATCATCATCATCATATCAGCCAGAGGACGTCCACTGCTGGACATAGGCCTCCCCCAAAGAGTGCCACAATGACCATCTTGCGCCACCCGCATCCAGCGGACTCCTGCGACCTTAACCAGGTTGTCAGTCCACCTTGTGGGGGGTCTACCCACGCTGCGCCTTCCGGTACGTGGTCGCCACTCGAGAACCTTTCCGCCCCAACGGCCCTCGGTTCTACGGGCAATGTGACCCGCCCACTGCCACTTAAGTTTAGTGATTCGGAGGGCTACATCGGTTACTTTGGTTCTGCTGCGGATGGCCTCATTTCTGATGCGATCACGCAGAGACTCCAAGCATAGCCCTCTCCATTGCCCTTTGGGTGACTTTGAGCCTTCTTATGAGGCACACAGTAAGCGGCCACGTTTCAGTTCCATATGTCATCACTGGCAACACACACTGGTCGAAGACTTTCGTCTTGAGACACTGCGGAATATTGGACAAAAAGATGTGCCGTAGCTTCCCAAACGCTGCCCAACCGAGTCGGATTCGTCGATTAACCTCTTTCTCGAAGTTGGACCTACCTAACTGGACAGCCTGTCCTAGGTATATATAATCGTCTACAACTTCAAGTGTAAGGAATATGAATATATGTTGTGTCAATCTTGTGTAGGTGATAACGGCAATCAACAAAGGACAAAACTGCTTGTTGGAGAGCCCCACGGGCTCCGGGAAGACACTGGCCCTGCTCTGTGCCGCCTTAGCATGGCAGCAGCATATGCGAAGTAAGTGCATTCTATTATATACAAATATCAATTCATTTATTATATATTGTAAAATGGTTGCTCTGACCGTATACCGATACAGGTGACACTCATACAATGAAAGTTACGTTCATTCCATTCGTGCCAGCTTTCGTGAATCAATGTGTACGGTTTGCCTTCCTGCGGTATTATGGCAACAATTTCGTCCTGCCACCTAGCTAGTAGATGTTCTCTGTTTCTAGAGCTAAAACAATTATAATTACAAGGTAACTGTAGCTAATATATTAGCTGTAGGTATACTGAGGGCCTACCGCTAACCACGTTCGATTTGTTGCCTCTCTGTCGCACTTGTAAATTCGTACGTGTGACAGGAACAACACGTCGAACGTGGTTCGCGGTAGGCCCTCAGGAAACACGGTGGATGTCTTGTAATATACTGTTACAAAAGCAAATAATTTACGCAATCACACTCCGATTTTGGTTGCCCTTTTAATATTTGACAGGCAATATTTTACATTGTTGACGACTGGTCTGGCCTATTGGGGAGTGACCCTGCCTGTGAAGCCGATGGTCCTGGGTTCGAATCCCGGAAAGGGCATTTATTTGTGTGATGAACATAAATATTTGTTCCTGAGTCATGGGTGTTTTCTATGTACCTATATAAGTATGTATTTATCTATGTATATCGTCGCCTAGCACCCATAGTACAAGCTTTGCTTCATTTGGGGCTAGGTTGATGTGTGTAAGATGTCCCCTAATATTTATTTATTTATTAGAGCTGTGGGTTGTACTGAATTCGTAAGAATCGAATCCTATGAACTGAACGCATAACCTTCTTCTTCCTCGCGTTATCCCGGCATTTTGCTACGGCTTATGGGAGCCTGGGGTCCGTTTGACAACTAATCCCAAGAATTGACGTAGGCACTCGTTTTTACGGAAGCGACTGCCATCTGACCTTCAAACTCAGAGAGGGGAAACTAGGCCTTATTGGGATTAGCCCGCTTTCCTCACGATGTTTTCCTTCACCGAAAAGCGACTGGTAAATATCAACTGATATTTCGTACATAAGTTCCGAAAAACTCATTGGTGCGAGTGTCGGATTGAAAGTCGCATACTACCACCAGCCACCAGCCACCAGCGCTTCTAACTGAACGCACAACCGTGCCGATGCATCTTATCCCGAACTAGTCACGCGAACGGTGACGTAATATATCGAGTTAGCGAACTTCGCTGCGAATTTTACCGCTCAAGTGCACAAAGTTTTGGTGTAAGGACATTTCGGCCGCGGGACGGGAACGGGAATATAGTTGTATGTGAGAAATTGTACAATCATCATCATTATGACAATCATACATCGACAAATCTTCTTCCTCGCGTTATCCCGGCATTTTTGCCACGGCTCATGGGCGCCTGATGGGGTCCGCTTGACAACTAATCCCAAGAATTGACGCAAGCATTAGTTTTTACGAAAGCGACTGCCATCTGACCTTCCAACCCAGAGGGGAAACTAGGCCTTATTGGGATTAGTCCGGTTTCCTCACGATGTTTTCCTCGATGTGTTCCTTGTGTGTTTGTGTGTGAATCGTACATCGACAAATGCTAAACGAAAAGTAAAAATGTATCAACGAAACGACGGTGCGAAAAGTCACGTGATTATTGTTTGAGTTTCTATTGTTTTCTATCAACGATTGTCACTTGGCTAGGCCCCCTGAACAGTTCTGAGCGATACTTCGTTGTTACAGACGGAAACACTTGCTCCAATAGTTAATGCGAAGAGCTAAGTAACATTTGCTCTAAACTTTTTTTTTGTGCTCTACCTAGCACAAACAGTACAAGCACAACCTAGGTTTGAACCCACGACTTCTGACCACCACACACGTCTTCTTCCTCGCATTTTGCCACGGCTCATGGGAGCCTTGGGGTTCGCTTGACAAATAATCCCAAGAATTGACGCAAGCACTAGTTTTTACGAAAGCGACTGCCATCTGACCTTCTAACCCAGAGGGGAAACTAGGCTTATCGGGATTAGTCCGGTTTCCTCACGATGTTTTCCTTCACAGAAAAGCAACTGGGCACCACCACCAGCCATATGAAAGGTTAAAGATTTGATAGAATACTTAGGCCCACTTGCACCATCCCACTAACCCGGGGTTAAGCGGTTTAACCGTCAGCCCAGTGTCAAATTGTACTGGTAACCATGGTAACTCCACAGGTTTAACCGGTTAACCCCGGGTTAGTGGAATGGTGCAAGTGGGCCTTAGGTATTTAACCGGACGCAGCTTGGATCTCACTCTCCCAAAGTTTTTGAGTGCTGGTGGCCTAGCGGTAAGAGCGTGCGAGAGTTCGCGGGTTCAAACCCCGGCTCGTACCAATGAGTTTTTCGGAACTTATGTACCTACGAAATATATATCATTTGATATTTACCAGTTGCTTTTCGGTGAAGGAAAACATCGGGAGGAAACCCGACTAATCCCAACAAGGCCTAGTTTCTCCTCTGGGTTGGAAGGTCAGATGGCAGTCGCTTTCGTAAAAACTAGAGCCTACGCCAATTCTTGGGATTAGTTGTCAAGCGGACCTCAGGCTCCTATGAGCCGTGGTAAAAAGCCGGGATAACGCGAGGAAGGTATGTTTCAGTTATTGTAAATTGATACGGTTTAAAACACGGTTAAATGTCACTAAACTGGAATCTCTTCATTGCAAAATTGGCATTAAATAATTCAACCCCTAAATTGCAGTTACAGTGCTATGCACACAAACATTGCATGCGGCAAATATATTCAGTATCGGCGAAGCGCAATTTTCGTGTTAGGCCGTTGGCGATGGTCGCGCGACAGACTCTATGATTTATGGTATTGTGCCGGTGTATACCGAAACGTTCGCTCCTGGCATCGGCACGCAAACACTTGTCTATGGACTAAAGAGGCATTTTGTACAAACAACTATGTGAATATAAATATTGGTTAGTTTCCGTCGTCAAGAGGTTTGAAAACCTGTGAAGGTCTGATCAAGTGATCACCCATAAAAATACTACTTACAGTATTAAAGGATGACTCACGTTAGACCGGGCCGTGTCTAAAAAAAACAATTGCTGGATCGAGAGAATAAGTAAGTTTACCCCAGCTGATAATCGCAAGAAAGGCACACTTACATACCTAGTGCTATAGCTAATACCTTCGTTTATTAATACCCTTATTACCTTACACTACAATAATGCTGTAAAAACAAAACGCCCAGTTAAAACCATTATCATAGTTTTCCGCTATCTCAAAATACACGATTACATTAATGGTGCAACGAACGTACTTATAATCAACAAAAAAAAAGCAATTAATCTTTTCACGTTGGCAAATTAGCTTGTTGCTATGTTAAAATACGTATCAATGCATAAACAATGGTGCCATCAAGTAGGGTAATTAATACTTAGCACCCGCCAAATTGCGCGCTTTTTGCCGCCAAGGCAATGTGGCCATGCCATACTATACCATAGAATAAAAAACCGGACAAGTTCGAGTCGGACTCGCCCACTGAGGGTTCCGTTGTTGTTATAGCGGCAACAGAAATATATCCTCACAACAACAAGGAAACAAGAAAACATATGCTCCTTGGCTGCAAACAAGGTAGAAGTACGTATAGGTATACAGGAGCCTATACCTAGGGAATCCGTGCACACTGAAGGAGGCAGTTAGCAACCTGAAGACCTTGCTATGTTTCGTGGAGGAGCTGGGGTGGTTAGGTGGGTTGGTAGGTACCTCGTTTCGCAAAATAGGCACAATGGATGTCAATTTGCGGAAAATGCCCAGAAAAACTAACTAACTACTTAACTAACTATAACGGCAACAGAAATACATCATCTGTGAAAATTTCAACTGTCTAGCTATCACGGTTCATGAGATCAGGGGTCGGAAACCGGTATTTGCTCCATACATAAATACCGGTATTATTAAGTTCTTTTTCGTTCTTTGGTTTATTATTTTATTTTTAATTGGACAATCTTATAATACAAAGTCTTTAGCCAAATATATGATTTAGTCTTACATAAAGAGCATAAAATAATTCAAAATATTAGTCTATTTCGGGGTTTTATAAAAATACCGGTTCTGAGCCCTGCGTGAGATACAGTCTGGTGACAGGCAGACTGACGGACAGTGGAGTCTTAGTAATAGGGTCCCTTTATTACCCTTTCAGAATCAGAATCAGAATCTTTTTATTTGTGAAAACATCGGTACAACTGTCGTGTTAAATGATGTACAGGTACAGGTAGGTTTGGGTACGGAACCCTAAACAGTAAAAGTAATGGAGTCTGACCGACGATAACGATTATAGAATGGTCGTTTGCGTTTAAAATTCCATTCCTTTTGAGCACATACGGTTTATAGGTAGCTTACCTAATTAAAATTCAGCATAATATCCGGTAGTATGTTCAGTCAGTAAAACTATTAGCCTTACTTAGCACCTTTGCATAGGTACGAAATAATAAAATGTTGTAAGGATTTCATTATACAACTTTTAAGAAATATAAGGTTTTTAACATGCCTACCTTTAACATAATCATAAAGTAAGAAAATTACATTTTAAAATCCGTTTAGAGTTAGACTAATAAAAGTTTGCAGCGATTTTGATAGCAAGTGCAAGTGTTATTTATACGTCAAAATTTAATAGAAAATTGACGTTTAAACTAACACTTGCACTGCGTGGGCTATCAAAATTGCTGCAGACTTTTCTTGGGCTAACTCTACGTATGTATTTTATGATATTGTATGGTATGTAGGTATTTTACAGAGAAGACGCCTTAACTCACACAAAATAAATTTTAACCTACTCACTCGTATTATGTAAACAGAAGTGTACCTACTTAAGATTGCGACATGCGACACGATAATTTAATAACTAATCAGGCGAAAATTTGATTTTAAATTCACTGAAAGTTAGACGAAAAGAGACATCATTATCTCTTCCACCCCTGTCAGTTTAAAAACGCCAAAAAGAAGAAAAGTATACTAATTCGAAATTCAAGTTAGGTGCCTTTTTAAAGCCGGTGAGAAACGATGTCCACAAAGCATATGGTTTTGACGGATGACGGCTACAATTTTTACTTCCATTTAAAAATTAGAATGGATGTAAGTGTAATTCTGTGTAAAAAGGGGTCTTAGACAAATTGGCGCTTTCGTTGGAAAACTTCGTATTAATACTAAAGCATTGTTTATAATAGCGTAAGCGCCGACTGCTTAAAGATCCCTTTTTTAGACAACGTCACATATTTTCTTTTCAACTAACTCCATTGGATTTTGGTAACGATAATTTCGTCCAATTTTCTTCGTGTCAACTTGTTTGACAAGTCAATCGTGAACGAATTTTGACTGTTCGTTCCGAAGTTTGGCAAAGTTTGGGCGTTCTAATGCAACCCATAAAACATTATCTTGTCATAAAAATAAGGACAAAACAATACAGTTGGAAATGACTAATGAAAACTGTGTAAAAAGCGATAAAATCTTTGACACTTAAGTATTATCACTTATCAGATGTTAAATTAAATTATGTTTTTAATATATTATCTCAATGGGTTCGAGCGCCAAACTACCTCGGCGGAAATGAGTGCCTTTCATCCCTTGGTACTACCTTCATCTGTACTTTGCCAGAGGTCACATGAATGCACTGTGTTGAATCTTAGCGGCGAGGAACGTTTTTCTAATTTGAATTGTCCAACAGTTACATGCACTCAAACAAACTCTCTAGAGTTAGACCAAGAAAAGTCTGCAACGATTTTGATAGCACATGCAGCATAATTTCATAGAAGTTTCACGTTAAATAACACTTGCACTGCGGGTGCTATCAAAATCGTTGCAGGCTTGTCTTCGCCTGACTAACTACCGACCGCATTTCCACCACCTACAAAAAATGCCACCCGTGTCCCAAACCTCAAATTTTCACGCATTCCCAAAATTACCTCGCCCTGTCATCACTATCGTTCACATAAAAAAGCAATCTTAATCGGGAACGCATCAATTACCCCGACGTCCCAACCCGCACGCGAGACGTGACACATCGCCGCCCCTAGACATGTCTTTGAATTTCCTTTTCCCCTCGCCTTTTACCCCGTTTTTAGGGACTTTTCGTTCCGCGTAGATGGCAACCCTTTGCTAAATTGAATTTGAATTCGGAACAGCGCGGAAGACGCGGCGCGTTTCTGTTGGTGACAAATGATGGGAAATCGTCATGGGATCATTATCTTTTATCTCTTTTTAACATCTTGTCTGTGTATGAATTGTATGATAGAGTCTGTGCGGAAAGAGAAGAGTCGTGGAATGTATTGGGCTCCATACATTCCACGACTCTTCTCTTTCCGCACAAACTCTAAGGATCCTGACCGAATTTCAAGTCATATTCTTGAATTTTTCGAAAACGTGTTTTTTTTTCTTTAAACAGTACAAACGAGGTATGAACCCACGATTTTTGACCACCACACACGTATGAAAGGTTAAATACCTTAGGTATGCTCATTTGCTCAGTTTTGCAAGAAAATGCATATACTTGGGCAAAAGTATTTTGGCACCTCAAAATTGCAAGCTGATGGCTTTTTGCAAATTCTTATTTTTTTAATTTTTTTTTTGTATTTTGTCTTGCGGATTTTTGCGGGGGAGGAGCACATCAAATGTATGACTATTTGTACATGATTTGTACGTAACGAACAAATAGCCATGTCAGATAAACGTTAGTTCATTCAATAGTTTGCACAACTGAGCAAGGTTTTCGGCAGAGGGGTAAGCTCTTAAAGGCGACTCCGGTTTATTAAATGCTCTAAGGTAGGTAAGTAACACAACGCATGTCTCATAAAGGAACCTTAAGGGTAACCTCAAGCTTTTAATTAAATTAGCACAAGTCTCATAGCAGTCCTGGTGACATCGAGATGTCCTTTAAACCCAGCACCGCCCAGCACCGCCCGCGACGCGTTAATTCCCACTCTTTAACTTACCAAAACTCTTATATCAGCCAATCTAATAAATTGAAACTGAACCTTGCCGTACTGTAAATACAGTCTAATTTAAAACGGAATGTTGCAGCTTGATGCGAATTTAAAGATGCAAATTTGATTACAGAGTCGAAGTAGCGTTAATTTCAAGGGTTTCTACATAATTTTCGCAAGCGTGTAACTGTTCAAACAACCCGTTCGAAACTGTGTCTTCAGACGTTGTAATTAAGGATGAAACTTAATTGATCTGACAAGGTTTGATAGGAGATGTATGTTGCGTTAAGTTGCCGCATCGTAAACGTTATTTACGGTCGCGGGCGATTATTGCCGCTCTTCGAGGCATTTGCATACAAATTTATACACGAGCGACGGTTGCTTCCGATATTCAAAGAGATGAGGGTGCCACAATGTAGTGAGGTGAGGTGCCTGTGAGGTTCAGTATTATAATAAGAGAGCACACGGCGACATCACAACGTTTTTTATGGACCGAGCGAATCAATTACAAAAATTACGAAATATTGTTGACATTATTTCTTAAACTAACCTAACATCTCATGTAATATATTTTACAAAATGTAATTAAAAATTAAATTACAACCATGAAAAAACCTATTATATACAGGGTCATTTTTGGACCGTTAGCCATAATATTGTGCGAGGTGATTATGATTAGGTAGGCCATACTGAACAACTTTTTCTACGGGACCAACTCCAAATTTTTTTGGCCGTTTCATACATTTTGGTCGAGTGGATGTCGACGTTTTCCATGGGAAGGCCAATTTTTTTTTTGGGATCCGAAATCCCATGTGGTTTGTCCCATAGAAAAAGTTGTTCAGTATGATCTACCTAATCACCTCGCACAATATGGCTAACGGTCCAAAAATGACCCTGTAGTATGTACTAGTAGGTATCTTTCAAAATATCCTCCTTTAGTTCTGATACAAACGCAAAGGTTTGTTACAAAATTATCAACAAAATGTCGTAATAAAAATATTTGTCTAATTTTGACAGGGTAGCCCAAAAACGTACGAGCCCCGATGCAAATTATTTCGTCTAGTTCCACGCAACAATTTTGTTTATTCTAATGAAATTTACACATGAACATAAAATGACCCAGTAATGGGAACCATAATAGTAATGTTTAATGTAGTTTATTTTGATCGTATAATAAAATTGCATGAGACTTTTATTGCTGAAAAAACGTACTTTTCAAAAACGTTGTCCAAATCGTATTGTCCTCTCCTACAGCACTGCTGCATGCATGGGCTCGAAACAAAATTGTCAGTACATTGGCAGATCCCTGTTGCTTTCCCTAGTAATAGCCCTTTTCACATATGTTGCAATCCTACCCGTCAATAAAAAAATAAAAATCGTAATTTTTTTTTTCTTCAGTACAAACGGTATTTCTTGTATTTGGATTCAGTTATTGCAGAGTATTAGGGCAAACCTTGGCTTATCGGTGATACTTGGTAATTCGGTGATACTCCGTTATAATCTTACACAGTTCTCACCATGAGGAAATGCGAGCTATAAAATCGTTGGCAGCCCTCAGTTTTGATGCTTGCAATCGGGTTGGCAGCGATTTCATTGCTTACATTTCAGCATTGTGAGCTCAGCGTAATTTAACAATGCATTATCACCGAATTACCAAGTATCACCGATAAGCCAAGGTTTGCCTACCATATAAAATTAAATTACATTAGTATAAGCATTAAATATTAGTAATTTTAAAACTAAAACATTATTTTTGAACAATCGCGAGAACCTCAAAAAATGGTCTCACTAGACGAAAACAAGTGCATCGGGGCGTATGTTTGCATGTTTAAATTAGCCTATTGTTACGGGTTTATTAAGATAAGAGTAATAAGTAAGATGAAGACGGAAGAATTGTAGGAGGACTTTTTATGTTTTTCTTATGTACCGACCTATTTGACAATTATGACATTTATTAAAACTTTCAAATAGATTAAATTTTTTTTAAACCCACAATGCAATGAAACGGGTGAACCGATGATTTTAATTAAACATATCATCTAAGAACCAGCGCTAGAAAACCTGCTTTCAAATGGAAAAAAACACTTCCAAATCGTCCACGGCGTCACAGACAGACACACATATAGCGGTCAAATAATAACACCCCTCTTTTTACGTCGTAAAAAAACCGAAGAAATGAGAGGCAGCGGTGGGTATTTGGGGACCAGACAACATTTGAGGAGTGTATTTTCAAAACGGCTTATTTCTCTATGAAAACCACACAAATATAAGCCCTTTCGGAAAGACACTCCTCATTTGGAACGCCTGTTTCCTGTCGAAAGCGCGTTGTTATTCAATAGCGCAATGTTAAACCGCGGAGAGTCCCGTGAACTGGCCATTTACATGCGTTCCTCGCGGTAATAGGCGGGCGTTTTTCTGCCAAACAACATCGGACGATATGAGACATAGCATAGGACAAAAAACGGTAAAAAGATTATACGTTTGACAAGAGAGCTCTGTTTAGGGAATAAGCGTACCGTCATGTGGGATGACTGGGGACAGACTGCAGGTAAATCCTAATTCAAAGATTGTAAAACGTACACTGCTGGTTGCCACATTGGTTCATATAATTGAAGAATATTTCCATTATCTAATGTTAACCCTCTTGTCCCCAGTGATGATGGAGACAGGAGGTGGCCTTGGGAACTCTATCATAAAACAACGTAAACTAATTGTGTTTGGGGTTGTTACAATTGTCTCGATGGATCTGTGGAAAGAAAAGTACAGTCAGCAAAGTACAGTTCCCTAAAGCTCTACGGGGTAGGTGGTGTTTTTGTCAATATACGCATTTTAATGTAATGTATAAAAGCGTTTCACCGTTGTCGATCGCACGTCGATTACCGCAGGTCGGAAGTCAGCGCCGTGACAAAAAAGGGTAGGCAAATTTCGAATATTAAACAGCCATTTACTTAAAAAAAAAGATTACGAGCCGATTCGATCTTTCGGTAGTTTACTTTTACATTATCGTAAATTTTCCGTTCCGGTATCTTGATTCAATTGTATCGATAACCGTTCGAAAACATTATCTCTGAACTTTCGATTGTAATCTACGCTTTACAATCAACCATGAATCTAGTATATAACTGGATCTGGAAAGGTGGGGGGAAGTGACCGAACAGGATAGTCTTACGTATCTTTCAGTAGGAGTAGCAGCGAAATAGCTAGTATTGTTTGTCCTTGTCACAGTCTCGCATATTTTTTGTTCCCCACCGTTTTTTTAGTATGGATTATGGTGGGCAACAAATAAATTCGACCAATCATAGTGTCGCATTGCGTATGTTTTGTCCCTCACGGAGGCACGCGTATACCACTTCTATAGGATCCTACCTTCTATGCAATCAACATATTCTAGGTAAATTAGGGTTGTGTTGTGTTGTGTCGCTCTCGTTCTCCGTTCTGTATGGTAAACGTTCTCGCTCAAGAATATTTCCCATACAAAGCGGTGAATCTTCTCCAGAACAGCACAACTCTAATGTAAGCTACTTATTTTCTATTCAATCGTGCACGTATAAAAATTGTAAACCGATATGCCTTTCAGTAATTGAAGGTATTATTGGGCTAACTGGCAATAAAAATACAACGTTATTTCAGTTATAAATGGCGTGCATGAAACCGAATTTAGGTATAATGACGATAAATTCAATGTGACACCGTCTTACAACTATAATCGCGTGTGTCTGATCCGAATACTGATTCTATAAAGTGAAACTGAGCAGTTAAATTCGTTTTAAAGCTATTGGCTGTGTCGTAAATAAGTCTTGGTGTCGCGTGATCAACTTTCCGTTAAGTTTTCTGCATTGGTTTGACTGTGTTTTGTTTTTAAACTATCGATACTCTATCCTGTTTGTATCGATGCCTTACCAGACGGGAGATTTGTACGATTCGAATTTCAAGTTTACGCAGATTTTTTTATTATTTTGAAATAGCAACTAACATCGTGCCATCCTCACTAAAGGCGGGATCCCACAAGTGTGCGGCAATGTGCGGCATAAGCATATTCAGTAAAAAAATGCTTGTGCCGCACAGTGCTGCACATTGGAGGAATCCCGCCTTATTCCCGCCTTTACTCATACATATTGCAATTCTTTATTTCCAGCCAGAGTTAACTTGCCGTTCAATCTACGTATTTTCATTTTTATTCATAGCCATGTCACCGCCATAGACAAAAACGGAAGTTCTTTTTTTTAACTAATAGATAGCAACATTTATAGCGCCGTTCGTGCGCGGCGGCGCTTACGCTATAATCGTCCATCGCCATGATCCTATTTGTCTTTTTTAAACGTTTTTTTTTTCTACAATCATATTTGGAATGGTAATTTTACAGTTTTGAGCACGTCAATGTATTAATGTGATGGGCTTTTAGACAGTTCGTGACTCGATTCAGATAGCTGTTTTACGAAAGAATTAGTATTGTCTTTTGGTTTTTTGTGGTCGTTTTTATTTTAAATTGGCCTCGGGGTGGTCGTTAATGCAAATTTGGTGGGGTACGGGAAGAATATTACTGATTGGTGATTTATGAGTTAACCCCGTTTATTTCTGTTTGTTTTGTATTGAATCGTGGCTTAGTAACAGTTTATTAGTTTTCGAGACAAGAATAACCGCGCGTGAACTAGGAAAAATGTCTACGATTAGGTAAGGTGCATTTGGAAAGCTGGGTAATTTTAAGAGGGAAGTATGTATAGCACGTGATCGACCATACAAAAAGAGAAAACGTTTTCCCACTTCTAAATATTTTCTATTCTCCATGATTTTTTAGTATGTTATTGACACAATGAAAAACTAGGTTTATGGGTTTTCTTTTTTTCAAAATTTGCAATTTAACTTAAAAAAAACCGAACCCTACCTATAAACTTAGAATATATTATGCTGAAGCGATCGACATCAAAATCAAAGTGATATGTTAAGATTTAGTTAGTGGAAAACGTTTTCTCCCGAAATGGAAATTGTATGAAAAAAGTCCCCTTTGTCAGTAGCACTTCCCTCTTAAAAATGGCAAATATCTTTAAAACCAAAAATTCGTACTTTAGTAACACATGCTACTGAAACGCAAGGCATCTTGCTCACTGTAGGGCTACCGCCAATACCGAAAATCGTCAATTGCGGGCATTTTTCTCTGTCACTCTAATTACGCCTTCATTGGAGTAAAAGAGTAAGATCCCCGCAATTTGCGAATTTCGGTTTTCGCGGTAGCCCCTCAGTTGCTATGTACAGTAGAAAATGCTTCTAGTTTAGATATTTGTCATTTTCAAAATTGAGCTACAGATACTTTTTTTTGAGTCCGTTAAAGCCAGAAAACCTCATCTGACGTTTAAGCGGACACCTCTACAATACAATTTAACGAGATCATAATATTTTTATGAATAAGTAAATATATTGTAATTCTACTCGTCATTTACATTTTACTAATAAATATTTTACAGTACATATGGTCCTCTTTTCCGCACTTGTATCGTAAATATCTATTACACCATGCATGAAATAAAGCACCAGATAATTATTAGAAAAACACAGATAGGAGTTATTTTTAAACACAAGTTCTATTTAATAAATCGGATAGTAATATAAAAAGTAGTTGACCGTGACGTCACGATGTAATGTTTCATATAAATTCCATGTTAGCAAATCGTTTTGACAGTTCTAAAATAGTAAATGATTTGACTAGTAGGAAAATACCCTATTTATCGATATCATAATATTTTTATGAATAAGTAAATATATTGTGATTCTACTCTTCATTTACATTTTCAATATTTCATCTTACTCCGTTAAAGCTGGTACAGACGGACTGTAACCCGACTGCAACTTGTATGGGAACTACACGCCGACTGCACGCCAACTGCAACGTCGGCATGCAGTTCCTATACAGTCGGATTGCAGGCCCTTAGATTTAGGATATTCAATATACCGCTTAATAGGAAATCTGTGACTGACTTAGAAACCTAGAAGTCCTACAACATATTATCCTCTTCTCAGTAGAAAATTAGAAAATATACTGAAATTCGAGCTTTTTTTTTAAGTCGATACAAATCTTAAAGGGTCTTAGTATAAAATATATTATCTTCTTCAATATATACAATTTTGTCTCATATAACTTATCAAAGCTTCAAGTAAAGTGCATACGAGCGCCATCTATGGTTCAGTAGCGGAACTAAAGTAATACTACTTGTTGGAACTCAAGCAAAAAATAGTAATATTTTACGGTATGTATGTATATGCAGCGATAGACCAATTTGTTTTATTAGTATTTTATTTTTTACCACACCAGCTGGAAAAGGCCCTCTTGATTATTCAAAAAAGTTGCATTTTATCCACACGTGCGCGTGTGGGGCAAAGTAATCAAATGGAGCATTTTGAGTTGTTTCCTTATGTTGGCTGATAAAATTGACTTTTAAATAATGATTTTGAACGATAAATATTTATTAACATTAATTTTGAACTGATTTGCTTTGATTTGGTTCGATATTTAACAGTTAGTATTTTCCTTGTGTTGGTGAGGTGAAAAATTTTGTGTTTCACGCGGTGCCATGGAATCTTTCGCTTGCTCGGGTATTAATATTAGCACGAGAGGTTAAACAACATCTTTGCTCCCTTGTAAAACAATAGTTATTTGTTTACATTTAAAATGTTGCCAAGACGAGAGACCACTCGCACTCGCACTGTCAAAAAGTTATCATCTCATGTAGAGCAAAGCTTCTAATTCTTCTACAAGCCCTAACTTCACAAACTTAACACTTTAGTCAAAATAAGTGGCTTGGCCCTTTCGTTACTACAAGTACAATAACAATACAAGTACAATAGTATAACAGAAATGTAATGTAATGATTGTAATGAACAGTCAGTGAATAATTTTTTCACCTTACGCCCAATTGACGGTAACGAAATGGCCAAGCCATATGTATATTTTGACTAAGGTGTTGAGTTTTAATGCTTGTAGAGTTAGGGCGTGTAGAGTTATTTAGAAGCTTTGGCTCTGGCATGAAATCTGATAACTTTTCGACAGTGCGTGCCATAACATAACGGTCTCATCTTAACAACATTTTACATGAAAATGTTTTTGGTGGGATTTCAATTATTTTTGTAAGTTGCTTATAACAATACTCTTTTATTTTGTAAATTTTTTTTTGCGTATTATTTGCACATCAGAGCTGTTTTTTTTTTCATAGGCCGCGTTCTATCTTTGCATCTCATATTTAATCTAACCTATAGGAAAACCCATTCAAACTTCCATCCCCTAATTTAAAGGGTTGGGGGTGATTCAGTAAAAATCAATTTTTATATTTAAACAATAGGTATATCAATTTTCATACCTCTAGCATCAAAATTTGCGGAAGACTCATACAAACTTCCATCCCCTAATTTAAGCGGCGGGTAAAAGTTCCATGTTTGTGTTGTTTGTGTCCTAATACTAGCTTACATACCAAATTTCAGCTTTCTAGGACATCAAGAAGTAAGTACCCTAAGAATTTTGATAGTATTGTTCTACATAAATGTAATATGAGAAAAAAAACCGGGCAAGTGCGAGTCGGACTCGCGCACGAAGGGTTCCGTACCATAATGCAAAAAAAAAACGAAAAAAAAAAGCAAAAAAAAAACGGTCACCCATCCAAGTACTGACCACTCCCGACGTTGCTTAACTTTGGTCAAAAATCACGTTTGTTGTATGGGAGCCCCATTTAAATCTTTATTTTATTCTGTTTTTAGTATTTGTTGTTATAGCGGCAACAGAAATACATCATCTGTGAAAATTTCAACTGTCTAGCTATCACGGTTCGTGAGATACAGCCTGGTGACAGACGGACGGACGGACGGACGGACGGACGGACGGACGGACGGACGGACGGACGGACAGCGAAGTCTTAGTAATAGCAAACAAAAAAAAAATAGATAGTATAGAGGGGTCCTGTCATTGTAAATTTTGTAGTCACTGTAAATTTACTGCCATCTATCGACACACGACTAAAACTCAAAATGAAAACGTATAAAGTTATCAAAAAATGTATATATATGGATAAATGATTTTATTATTTTTATATCATTTTGATCCATGTTCATTCACTGATATCTATGTGTTAAAATTGTTAAATATGAAACGGTGTCGTCACGCCATCTAGCTGAGGATAGGCTAAAGGTGTGTGCGCCATCTATTCGAGAATGACTTTTACTTGAATTCCGAGGCACGTTTTTTCCTTAGACTTTATTCGTCTTATACGAAGTTACATATGTCTTTGGTAATAGGGTCCCGTTTTACCCTTTGGGTACGGAACCCTAAAAAATTCGAGTAGATAACTTTACACGATTTTATTGTAAGTCAGAGTTTTTTTTGAATACCGGCATTATTTGAGCTACACTGTAAAAGTGTATACTTAATTTAATTTAATTTAATTTAATTTATTTATTTAAAGACAACAATGGCCCAAAATGGTTAGTAACAATTATGATTAAAAACTAAGTGTGTGTAAGTGTGTATATTATATGAATTATATCCTTAATATTCCAATGAATAACCCCACTACTCCACAAAAAACCGGGCAAGTGCGAGTCGGACTCGCGCACGAAGGGTTCCGTACCATAATGCAAAAAACGGCAAAAAAAAGACGGTCACCCATCCAAGTACTGACCCCGCCCGACGTTGCTTAACTTCGGTCAAAAATCACGTTTGTTGTATGGGAACACCACTTAAATCTTTATTTTATTCTGTTTTTAGTATTTGTTGTTATAGCGGCAACAGAAATACATCATCTGTGAAAATTTCAACTGTCTAGCTATCACGGTTCGTGAGATACAGCCTGGTGACAGACGGACGGATGGACGGACGGACAGCGGAGTCTTAGTAATAGGGTCCCGTTTTACCCTTTGGGTACGGAACCCTAAAAATACTCCACTAAACAATAGCTGATAATAGACAGTACACGAGTATAGAACGTAAATGTATATCAGCGCCACCTATGTCTTGATTATTGAATCACTAACTGCAGTTAGTGCGCACCATTCTTTCATTGAATTTCGCTCCATCTAACAGAGGGTGGGTGAACTACTTGGCGAAAGGGGTCTGCAAGCTTTCTACAAAATGAAAAGTGGGAGAATAGAAACGCACGACGTGAGGTTTGTTCGGAAACTTAAAATGCAATAACATTGCGATTATAGGTAGGTATAATTTCAACAAGCTAAATATATCTGTCTATCACACTGTTCTTATTATTAGAAAGGGGTAAAGCTGTGCAAACATTTGTGCACGGCACGTTCAGATTTGGCTGACAGTCAACGGCGTCCAATGAATGCAAAATGGCTACTAATAATATATTGTATAATATATAATAAACTATAACACACATAATAACACTTCCTTCTTTCCTTACACTGAAAAAAAGTTCTATTGGAATAACGGTAAAGGACGTTATGTATTTGTTTATTTAGTAACTTATTTGCACATCAAAGTATATCGTCAAACAGAAAAATGTCAAGGTGGGTGCAGTGAGAAACGTTTAGAAGCCAACAACTTTCTGAAATATCATGAACATTCAAATAACATCATCATCATTATTCTTAAGAGCCTAGCTCTTGTCGGTGGAGTAATAGCCATTCCGTTCTTCTCTATGCCACTGTTTTGAGCTCCTGATACGTCACTACGTTAATTTTCTCTAATATATCTAAATATATAAACGTGAAAGACCTGACTGACTGACTGACTTAAATCAACGCACAGCCCAAACCGCTGGGACTAGAAAGTCCAAATTTGGCAACTAGATTCCGTATAAGGTCTAGGGGTGCACTAAGAAAGGATTTTTCAAAATTCATCCCCTAAAGGAGTGAAATGGGGGTCCAAAGTTTGTAGGGGGAAACAAGATTAGTTAGACTATTTTATTCCAAATTTCACAGGAGTATTCCTAAAGATAAATAAGTAAACACGTGTTTCAGGTTTTTTGAAAATTGAATCCCTAAGAGGGGGAAAAGTCCCCAATAGGGTTGATATCTCAAAATATCAATATGGGTATCGTTTTCATAGTATTTTGAGACGCTAATAACAAAAATGGCATCAAAATTAAAATTAACGTAGCCGAAGTGAACAATCATCCCCTGGTGGGGGTGCAATGGGGTTGAAATTTCAAAATATCAATATGGGTATCATTTCCATGGTTTTGTGGGATTAGTTAGACTATTTTATTCCAAATTTCACAGGAGTATTCCTAAAGATAAATGAGTAAACACGTGTTTCAGGTTTTTTGAAAATTGAACCCCTAAGAGGGGAAAAAGTCCCCAATAGGGTTGATATCTCAAAATATCAATATAGGTATCGTTTTCATTGTATTTTGAGACGCTAATAACAAAAATGGCATCAAAATTAAAATTAACGTAGCCGAAGTGAACAATCATCCCCTGGTGGGGGTCCAATGTGGTTGAAATTTCAAAATATAAATATGGGTATCATTTCCATGGTTTTGTGGGACGCTAATTACAAAAATTACAAAAATGGGATCAAAATTAAAATATAACGTAACCGACGTGAACTATGGCCCCTGGTGGGGAATGCTAATTACGAAGATAGCGTAGACGGTTGTAACATACACGCTGATTTACAGCCACACGTGATCCAGACTTTTGAGAATGCAATCCCTTAAAGTAAATTTTTTGAGCTACAAAATTATAAGATTACAAATACCTTCTCTTAAATATATAATCTAAATATATAAACGTGAAAGACCTGGCTGACTGACTGACTTAAATCAACGCACAGCCCAAACCGCTGGGACTAGAAAGTCCAAATTTGGCAACTAGATTCCGTATAAGGTCTAGGGGTGCAATAAGAAAGGATTTTTCAAAATTCATCCCCTAAAGGAGTGAAATGGGGGTCCAAAGTTTGTATGGGGAAACAAGATAAGTTAAACTATTTTATTCCAAATTTCACAGGAGTATTCCTAAAGATAAATGAGTAAACACGTGTTTCAGGTTTTTTGAAAATTGAACCCCTAAGAGGGGGAAAAGTCCCCAATAGGGTTGATATCTCAAAATATCAATATGGGTATCG
Source organism: Cydia splendana (assembly GCF_910591565.1). Lineage (NCBI taxonomy): Eukaryota > Metazoa > Arthropoda > Insecta > Lepidoptera > Tortricidae > Cydia > Cydia splendana. The sequence goes on along the minus strand of NC_085978.1, from coordinate 5,499,321 downwards.
TTTTCATAGTATTTTGAGCCGCTAATAACAAAAATGGCATCAAAATTAAAATTAACGTAGCCGAAGTGAACAATCATCCCCCTGGTGGGGGTGCAATGGGGTTGAAATTTCAAAATATCAATATGGGTATCATTTCCATGGTTTTGTGGGACGCTAATTACAAAAATGGGATCAAAATTAAAATATAACGTAGCCGACGTGAACTATGGCCCCTGGTGGGGAATGCTAATTACGAAGATAGCATAGACGGTTGTAACATACACGCTGATTTACAGCCCCACGTGATCCAGACTTTTGAGAATTCAATCCCTTAAAGTAAATTTTTTGAGCTACAAAATTATAAGATTACAAATACCTTCTAATAATTGAACAGTACACAAACATCGTTTTTAAAATAATTATCATCTTAAACGGTTTGTTTACATTCAAAATACCTAAAACCATTAAAGTACATAGATTATTAAAAAAAACTCTCCTGCGCGTGCGAAGCCGCGGGCAAGAGCTAGTCTATTATATACATATTATTATCTATGTCCGGTACTACTTTTAGTTTAGTTGCTAGAATTTGTAATACAAATATTATAAATAATTTGAAGCGTGTAAATTTTACACACGAAACTTCTGCTCGCTCTAATTTCTTTGTACTTATTTAGAAAAAAAATTGGATTTTTAATTTCCTCGTTCAACTGTTACTCTGTTATACCATAACAAAAAATACATTCTCTTAACAAATCATGAGCAGGATTATAACTTCACGGTTCTCAAGGGGTAGTAATTTCAATTACACATTTTCTAGCACCATCAAGTACCTATGTCATTGTCAGCCATTACAAAGGCTTATTTATTTATAAATCCCAAGGCACTCTGTCATTGTGGATGTGACGTCCATCACAACATGCGACAACGCCCCAAACGTATTTGTGTTCCTAAATAAATAATATCCACCCATTTTACATGAACTTCAAAGACATGTGAGGTTGACACTAAGCGTTCGTGTGACATTCCCCTTTTGTCCCTTTTACAATATCTTAATTCACACCCCTGGCTATTCTCACACACCAATCCAGTTTAAACCTTATCATTATAAACTTAGAATTCAAAATAGCCTGTTTCTAAATTCAAAAGGTTCGCTTTCATATGCTAATTCGCGTAATGCTGATATTTAAAAGTCGACTTTATTACGATGTGTTTGAGTTTATTTTTGCATCAACTAGGGTTTCTATTTATTAAACGTGTGCGTAGTTAAAAGCAGTGTTAGGCTCAGGGTTGTCGGATGCTTTGTAATTAATAAGCACATAGGGTAGCGCCATTGATACGCCAGATTGCCGAATTCACAAAGGATTTAGAGGGGCACTTGGGATTGTTGTGCGATCCGACGAGTTTGTGATAAGTTTTCTTTTTGTATAATGCTAATTACGGGCTTTGGCGGTAATTATGTAGATTGAATGCTAGAATGCGCGATATACAACCACTTTTTTTCGGTTTAGCTTATAACTAATAATTACAAGAATCGGCAGTTAAGACTGCTGTTTCTTGCCATTGCTTTGAAAAGCGCATTGACGGCTTTGTCATGGGAGATGTAGAAGTCGATATAGTAAAGAAGAAATGACAAGGAATGTTAGGCAGATTTGATTTGGCTGGCAAATATCACCGGCTATTTTAGACAATAAATATAGCTTATTATGATCTAACTCTAACCTGTATCCATGGACAATAAAGCATGTAATTTTGTTGTCTATCGTTCACGTGTCAATGTGTGTATTTTTCCGTCTACTCACGTGCTATTAATGAGGCTACCTATGTGGTTGTTAAAGCAATTGAGTGCAATTATGTCATTATTTACAAGGATTCGCATGACATCACGTTGGTCCGATGCAGCGCGATGTCCCAGTCTTACCAGTGTTTTACTGAGATACAGTCGCGTAAAATCATGAGTTTTGCTAACAAAGTGGTGATAGTGACGGGAGCGAGCTCGGGCATCGGCGCGTCTACGGCGCTGATGTTCGCCAAGGAGGGCGCCGACGTGGCGCTCGTGGCGCGCACGCAGGCCAAGCTCGCCGCCGTCGCCAAAAACATCGAGGCCCTCGGCAAGAAACCTCTTATCATCCAAGCCGATCTCTCCAAGGAGGCTGACACTGCGACCGTCATCCCTAAAACTGTAAAACATTTCGGAAAACTGGATGTGCTTGTCAACAACGCAGGGATAGCTTCAGAGGGATGCTTACTAGATGGCAAGGCGTTACAAGCATACGACGATGTGATGAAGACCAACGTAAGAGCTGTGATCCAACTGACCAGCCTTGCAGCGCCGTATCTAATCCTGACTAAGGGAAATGTGGTCAACATATCCAGTGTAGCAGAACTGACGCCCAGCAAGATGACTACGCTTATGTTTTATGCAGTGTCAAAGGCGGCGTTGGGGCACTTCACGCGTTGCGCTGCCGTGGAACTAGCGCCTTCAGGCGTCAGGGTAAATTCCGTGAACCCCGGGCCGGTGGAGAACGAATTTATAACCAACAACAAGCTCGGCAACCCCGATGAGTTAAAGGAAACGCTGGCAGGCTGTACTGCATTAGGGTATATGGCTAAAGACGATGAGATTGGACGCGTGATTTTATTCTTAGCGAGTGATAAGGCGAGGAGCATTACTGGCTCAACCTACGTCATTGATAATGGATGCCTTTTAAAATGAATGTTGTATGGCAAGAATATTTTGTTTTTGTACAACTTTATCCTTAACACCTACCTAAAGTCAAAATCAGCAAATATGCAACTAATTGAAGTATTACTATTAGTATGTATAAATCACTTGTTTTATTTATGATTATTACCGTCTTTTCCTACCTAGTTGTAATATAATAAAATAATACTAGTGGTTCTGTGAGCTGTAGACCTCGGGAACATAGCTTGAAACTGAATTAAATTATGTATGACTCCACCGTTTAGAAATAAAAACGTAAAACTGAATGAATTGACATTAAACCATATAATCATCGAACCTGCTGACAAAATCTCACAAGAATCGGTTGAAAATTCCTACCTGTAGATGAGAACATCCTGACATTCGAAAGCATTTTTGGCCAATCTGAAACGGAGACCTTCGTTAATGCTCGGTCAATTACTACTAACAACATTTGCCTTCTCAATACTTATACTACTACATTTCGTTGGTACAAAATAAGGCAAATATAGGTATATTACCTACCTTCTAAAAACTTGCCCTTTTATATTATGTTTTGACAAAACATTTTTTCTTAAACTTTTCACAACTTTACAAAAATCACTAATCACATTAACCCAATCATCACTATCACAATTTCTAAAGTACGATCAAAGAGTTGTCCAATACCTATAGAACTTTAAAATGACACAATGCCTCCAAAAATCCAACAAATCGCTGACAAAGGAGCTCGAATAGTTTTTTGACATGTAATAAAGTTTAATCCGAAAATCCCCTCGGGCAAGTGGGGGCTGGGGGCCAATTTATTTGTGGGTAAGACAGGCAGGGATGGTTTTTCGAGGACACGCCGCGTGGAAAAGCTGTGGAGTCGCTGTTGGCTATTTGTTATTAGAATTTAAACATTTTTAGTGAGAAAATGAGGCACGTATTTATGAATCGCAAAAAAAGTAGATGCGTTAAAACTGTTGAAAATGTTAATTTATGGACAGCTTTATATTAAAATTCGAATCATTTATACCGCTTAGGTACACAGAAGAATGGCTCTGTATGTAGATATTTAGTACCTACTTATGTACTTATTTGTTTCCACTCAAGTGATTCCAGTTTTTTAAGCAGGCTGATTTTGCCGACGTTTAAGTTTCCAGATTTCGATGCACATATTGCAATTCCATTTTTCGTAACTGATTTTAAGTGACACGATTTCCGTCTAGTAAACGAATTTCCTTTTATAATTAAAAATTGAACGTATAATCGTAAACGTGTTTACTCTTGCTCTTAAACGCTCTATTGCACAATAAAGTTTTTTTTTATTTATTCAGGTAATTACAACACAAAAACTTAATTACAAAAGTATCATTAAACCAGTAAGGTTTGTTTCGATACTCCATCCGCGGTTGATTTTATGCAACAATAGAATATCTTTTAACAACAACTTAAGAAACTACTTGTATATTCATAACATGCTCAATTAAATCTATCATTTAAATTACAACAACCGACACCACTGCACTGAGCGCTAAATAAGTAACATTTTTCCTTATCCTATTGTTCTGCCGACTGCACTCGCCTCAGTACAAGATGCTCCAATTATGTTTGAATGAGTTTTTAATTATTTACGTATAGTTAATAATCCTACCAATGATTTCAACTTTTTGTAGTGTAATCTTTGAAATTATTTACTATTATTACTTATATAATAATATAAAGGCGAAGTTAACTCTGACTCTGTATGTCGGTCTGTCTGTCAAGTCATCACGCTCTAACCACTGAACCGATTTTGATGAAATTTCATATGGAAGCTATACGACGATAAAGTTGGTCAGTCGCGTTGAACATGTAAACAAAAACATAGCAAGTCTCAGGTCTCTCTATTCGTAACTGTCCTTTTTTGTTTGTCTATAGTTTTGAGTGCTAAAATGATACCTATAGTTCAAATCTAAAAATCTAAAACACCGACTCTATACCCGCCTCTAGTCTCCAAATCTTAACAAGATAAGAAACTCAAGTTTGCGCAAAACGCAACACAACTCTCGTCTTCCTGTTCCATTTTAACAATGCTAATGACAATGGCGTACCGTGTCATTCAATGCTTTTGTCGACTCGACTATCCTGACAAAAACACGTCATATTGGCACAAGTTCTAGTGTTACATCTTTTGTGTCAATGATTGGCACTTTAATCGTGACACGGATGTTTTTGCACTTCTTTTCGCTTTTATTGCGTGTAAATAAAGGTTAATTTACTAGTAATGTAATTTTGCAAAGGTAGAGATTATCGTGAAAGATTGTATTTTGACATTTTCATCCTATTTTACTGGATTGTTGGCCGGGGGCTAATCGTTTGTCGTCACGACAATGATATGGATTGTCGCATGGTTTTGATGTGAAATCGACCGCCGGTAATGTACCGCTCGCATTTTGTTATCTGATTTTAAATTGCTTTTCTACTTGTTGTTGTGCAAAAAATAGAGAAGAGCTAGTAATAATTTTAATTTAGGTAGTTTTGTATGTTTGCAAAGGTATATAAAATTAAAGTAACTGAAATACAAAAACATTTACTATACATATTTGTAATTTCGTTCTCTAAAAAATTCTTCGCTGATATTTGTGGTAAATCGTCTTATCGATTGATTGAAATTGAAAGTAATTTCACTGAATTCCCACAAACAATCCAAATGCTTCTACATTCGCACCGAAATATTATTAGTACATTACTACAGAGGCCGGGACGAAAGGGGTTGCCGGCCGAAGACATATAGACGGCCGAGCGAAGCGAGGCCGGATAGGTCTGAGCGCGGGCAACCCCATTTCCCGCCGAGGTATGTATAGTGCTTTTCTCAAACATGCAATGAAATAAATAAAATAAAAAATCCACGAAACCCAAGTTTTATTTATAGAAAAAACTAAAAGTAAACTACACCCAAAATATAACCAACACGTACCTATAAGATTATCACGCGTATGTTTTACACGAGTCGTGTATTTTTACTACCCGTATATTTTCATGTACATATCTTTGATTTTTTCGCCTTGTATCCGTCTGACTGTCGTTTTCGTCACATAAATTTACATAGTCTTTCATGTTGATATCATGTTTCACATACATCGTTGCTTTATGCATGGAGTAAATAAGTATAATTTCCACAGTGTTGACGAATTTGTAGTTACATTCATTTAAAATATGCCACAAAACTGTTTCTAATAAACTGTAAGCCATTTTTCTTAGTTTCTCAAATAATAAAATTGCCATAAGCAACCATATACATACTTCGTCATTGACTTGGCGGCAGAGGCTGCAAGTTATTAAAATCAATTCTGCTTACGCTGCCAATTCCAACACCTACGATTACAATTAATATTAATTTCATTATTTCGTCGGAACTCATATTAAAGTCAAAAAATCAACAACGCACCATAAATCCAATAAAACAGAATGAATATTTTTCAACTTTACCTCCATAACAATTTAAAAAATATAACTACGCGTGTTTGAGTAGACCTTTTTACCGCTAACGTTTAGATGAAATATTTTAAATGTTTTTATTTGTGTAGTTAAATTTATAATTTAAAATTATAGAATGTATTATTTATTAAGTTCATGTTGATTTTATACAAATAAAACTGCAAATTATAGCAAACATTGTTTTTTGTTTTTTTTTATAGGCGTAGTGGCAGAGTGTCATTACGAACCATAAAGCAAATACTGCCTCTAGTTTTTTTTAATGGATGAATGCCACGATGCTGTGTCACAAATATCAGTGAAATGAAAATTAAAAAAGAGGACTTTGCCGGCCTAGGCCTGCAAGATGTGTTTAGTGTTCTTGTCTAGAGCACTATTTATATGATAAATAATACACGGAGATAGCAATGATGAATATTTACATATAATGAGAGAATATTTACAATGATTAATTTACAATTGCATTTACAAATTCGATTTTAGCTTCCGTATCGTACGAAGGAAAATTTAGTTGTGAATGACATTGACTCGTTGTCTCGTTGACGTAGACGGTTTGTGGGCAGCCAGCATTGCGGTGCGCCACAGGACCCCCCTGGGAGAATCAGAGTCCTGCCTGTAAATGAGAAGGAAAGGTTACTTTCCGGCCAGACCGAGTGGTTCTCACCGGGACAACAGCTTGAGCAGGCCTAGCACTTATGCCTGTAGGTGAAGCTGTGTCGCTCTGCATGTAAGCTGGTTTGACGCGGTCAATGGAGACTGTCACTGGTCCTCGTAGTAAGTCCAGTGTGACGGTCTTGTCCGTTCTCTTTAGAACGCGATATGGGCCAGTGTATGGCGGTTCTAGTGATCCACGCAGTGCATCCTGTCTAAGGAAAACATGGCTGCATGAACTTAGGTCCTTGTGAACAAAGACTGACTTGTTTCCGTGCCTTGATGCGGGGACAGGTCTGAGGTGTGACATCTGGCGTTTCAACTGAGTGACAAAATCATCAGGCTGCAGGGTGTTTGAGGTATGAGAATGAAAGAACTCACCCGGGATGCGTAAAGGCTCACCGTACACCATCTCTGCAGCTGAGCATTTGATGTCTTCCTTCCACGCACTTCTTATGCCGAGTAGGACGATCGGCAACACCTCAGTCCACCTCGTGCTGTTGTGGGCCATGATTGCAGCTTTCAGGGAGCGGTGAAGACGCTCCACCATCGAATTGGCTTGAGGATGATTAGCCGTCGTGTGACGCAGCTGTGCACCACAAAGCTCTGCCAAGACCTTAAACATACGTGAGGTAAATTGACGTCCTTGGTCAGTAGTTACGGTTTGAGGACAACCAAAACGCGATATCCAAGTATCGTAGAATGCATGGGCTACCGATTCAGCCGTGATATCAGACAGTGGCTTTGCCTCGGGCCACCATGTGTACCTGTCAATGGCTATGAAAAGGTAACGGAATCCTGATGAAGGTGGCAATGGGCCGACCAGATCAATGTGAACATGACTAAACCTTTCTTCCGGTAATTTGAAATTTCCAAGAGGAGAGGAGGTATGACGTTGCACTTTAGCACGTTGACACGATTCGCATGCACGTACCCAGGTACCGCAATCTTTGCGTACAGATGGCCACACGAATCTCTGAGTAACAAGTTTGATTGTGGATCTCGTACCTGGATGACTCATGCCATGGATGGTGTTAAATATCTTCTGGCGATGCTGCTTGACGATAAACGGACGTGGCTTTGCTTGAGACGTGTCACAATATAAATAAACATTGGTACCTGGTATGGGTACTTTCTCAAGCTTCAGTGACGAAGATCGATTGGCAAGAAGTTCTTGTAGTTCTGGGTCTTCCTGCTGAGCTTGCGCGATGGCTTCGAAGTCTGGTGGCACGGAAATGGTCTCGATACGGGAGAGCGTGTCAGCGGTGATGTTGTCTTTCCCGGAAATGTGTCTGATGTCGCTTGTGAACTGCGAAATGAAATCAAGGTAATTGAATTGTCTCGGGGAACATTTCCTGTCTTTTTGCTGAAAGGCGAAGGTGATAGGTTTATGATCTGTATAAATGACGAAATGTCTGCCTTCAACCATGTAGCGGAAATGTTTGACACTTTCATATATAGCGAGCAACTCCCGATCATACGCGCTGTATTGCGTCTGTTGCCGTGTCATCTTCTTTGAGAAGAAAGCAAGTGGTTGCCACTGTCCTTGCACCAGCTGTTGTAAAACGCCGGCATGAAATTGTGTATGAAATTCCATTAACGACCTTTTGTCCTAGCCGCACCTGAAACGTCATACTTCGCAGCCTATTATAAGGAACATAACATCAATATTTCATTGCATGTTTGAGAAAAGTTATTTACGACACAAGTGCGGAAAAGAGGAAATTCGAATTACCTATTCGCACGTGTATCGTAATACAACGTTTTACAGTAGGTAAATATGGCCCTTTAAACTTTTGACATACGCACGGAAAGTGCTCTTTCTCGCACTAGGACCATATGTACTGTCAATAATATTATACACATTGAGACGATATTTATAGAATAACTGTAAGAGGCAAATTAGTAAAGCCCAACTAGGTATTTAGTAAAACCCTTCGAGCAACACCGGCTTCCTACACATCGGAAGGGAGGGGCCCAAGTGATATCTCACCGTACAAATCTATCTGCCATTTTTCGCGGGGGGAAAGGTGCACACACAGTCGCACTTCTCACACACTTACATACATAATCCAATCTGTAATGACGACACAAATACATAGAAAATGACACAAGTCAAAGACAAATCTTGCAAACCTCGATCTCTTTTTCTGTACTGACGAGTGATAAGTGTCACAACACGCACACTAACACATTTTCGTTGAAGTATGTTATTGTATTCTGAGAGATGAGAAGTCGGATTTGTCGCTCGACCGATCCGCAATTTGTACTGAGCGAGCAAAATCGATAAATCCAACAATTACATGAGACTAAAATATAAGAATTGTGTTTGAATGTAATTAAACGTATGATATGTAAAAAAAATATTACATGTGAAATGTAACACTTTCTTTTTGTAAATTTGATGTCCCCGACCTCTTTTTATAACAAAAAACCGAGCAAACAGGCATTTTTGTGCAGCAGTGTTCACGCGCGCGTCTGGACTCGGTCTAGTGAAAAATCCAAGTGCAACTAGTTTTATTACTCGCGCTAGATTAGATTGACGCGCTAATCTTGTACCTCGGCAGAGGGGAAATAGTGCGAATGCCGCCTCCCTTCCGTGTTGCTCGAAGGTAAAACCTGTCCAATTATATATATTCCTATTGAGCTAACTGCCCTATTCGAACTTTAAGATACGTCAAATATTAGGTCTAGATAGGATATGGATATGGCAGTGTCAAAAGTGACGATTCTTCAAACAAAACGTCGCTTTTGACGTTGACATATCTAATCCATATCGTATGTAGACCTAATATTTGACGTATCTTAAAGTTCGAATCGGGCCGTAAGTTCATCGAAAATATCGAATGCAACCATTCTCCGATATACGCTTAAAACATCCCCTTTCACAAAAAGTCGTGTCGGTTATTATTTTTTCAAACACCGCGGCCCAAGCCTTACAAATCTGTTCAAAACAGCAGATAATATGCAATGAAGGGCAAACGCCCGACAATGAACACAACAGGACTCGTTATATCTTCATCCTCACCGAAATAAGATTTAATAACGTTTTGTCAGAATGCTCTTTTAAATCTCGATTATTTGTTAACCGACCAACCTTACTCGGACTTTAAACGTCCTTTCTCGTTTTGGAATTCTCTTATATTGAAGTGTCACGGTAAAAGTTGAGAGGGCCTAGGGGTTTTGGTTGGTGGGCAAACTCCTTCCGTTCGGTAAGTTTTTGTTGTAAGCAATAAATCCGTAGAGCGTTGGGTGCTTTCATTGTGCTGTATTATGGAAATGGTGCTTATTTTGTTCGATTTACAAGCTTTGAAGAGCTTCGAAAGTTTAGCGGTCGTGGGTAAAACTTCAAGAGATTGATTTGGAGTACTTTTATAGATTTATGCCAGGTTTGAATAAATTATTATGCTATATTTGGCAAGGAGTTCGCTCTGTCTTACCCGACTACCTACGACAATCATTGTTATTTTAGCAGTCTACAGGGTGGCATAAAAATAACTGCATTCCCGTTGCCAGAGAGGTTTTGGGATTATACTGAGCAACTTTTACTATGGGACCAACCCCGAAATCGCGAAAAAAAATTTGGCTGTTAAATACATTTTGGCTGGTCCATTTTCTATATGGGAGGCTAAATTTTTTTTTTCGCCTTTTCTGCTGGATTGGCCTATCTGTCTGCTTTTGTATCTACATCTACTAGACTACTAGACCGACCACGCTAACTTTGCACAAACTTGGCATTTAGAATGGCATTCGGACTCCAGACAAGAGGGGACAACTATTTGAAGCTAGGGGTTATGCAGTAACTGATATTGTGGTTTTTCAATCGATATTGGCGGAACCCCTGTCTAAAACTGCGAAATTCGTATACGGTTTTTTTGATATCTAGTAACACTTATTGAATCTCTGTGATGCAGAGGCCCAACGGAGCCGACATGTCTCATTGATAAAGGCTTCTTTTAAATATGTAGATTATAAAAAAAAGAATGCATACATATACCCTATAAGCTCCATGTAATAAATAAATAAATAGGAATTGGCATGAATTAGTTGCGTAGTCCGACCATGGTCTAATAAAACATGGTCTTCTATTCCCAGAGTGACACGGCCTACGTCACAATAACATTGCCACTTTATTTCAACATAACATGTTACATGGGTACATTATAGCAATGGTTAATAAGTTAAAATATTTCTTTATAATTTTATAATTTTCATTTATAATGTATTTTATCTTAAATTTTACAATAACACGTCATTTTTAATTATTCGTTAGCAATATCTTCCGATTCACGAAAGAAATTTCAGACGTTCGGGTAATTATGTTTACATTACTGGCAACACAGGATAGCGCTGTCACATTTGACAATTCGGATCTAGATAACTTCATGCCCTGACCGTCATCCTTGTCGAACGCGTGTTAATTGTTATTTCCTTCTCGCTCAGTGTCAGCAATCGCAGTGTTTTCCAAACTTTTCACGTCGTAAGCTTGGTAATTAATGTGTAACTGTGAATTAGTTTTTTAAACGTTTGTCTTGTATAGATAAATAAAGTTTAATTTAATACATTAGATTTGTTTTATTTTACTATGTTTCTACATGAATAACTTAAAATTAATGCCGTTAAAATAATTTTCACCGTTGGTTAAAATTCTCCCACATTTTAAAGTTTGAGAACCTGTAAACAGCATGATGACGTAGGCCCGTGTCAGTTAGGTCATACGCGAATCTCGGAATAGAGTACCAGGCGGAGTATATTATTATACCATGAGTCCGACTTAAATATTTACCTTTCAATAAATACCCTACAAATGGAATTGATAAAGAAACTTCTTACTTCGCGTAACTCATTTCATTTGACCAATATTTTTACTTAAAAACCTTGATAATTTAGTAACCAAACGTTGTGCTTTAACGGACAGGAATGTAAACACAAATAAAAAAATACGAAATTTGCATTTAGCTTACTTATTTAAGTCCATTTGCTGTTCGTTATGAACTACTTTTGGAGACCAAACCCACATGTATAGCTACTATATGTTATAGCAGGATAAAAGATTCTATAAAGAAACAACTATAGTTTGTACCTTTAGGTATTTAAATAAAAGTAAACACACAACTAGTACATTTTAGGGCAGTTCTAACATTTATTGGTTAACCAACCAAATACAAAACCGCCTGGATCTGTCACTGAACGGCCTGACTTTAACCTACATTATTTGATCATGTAATGTTTTCATCTACCCTCAACTGGCCTAAGGAGACATTTGAGGGTAGATTTTGTTTACTTTTATTTAAATACCTAAAGATACAGAGTATAGGTATGTTCATACTTTGAGAGTTCTACTCCCAACTAAAACATTCAGTCTCATCTCCAAACTCAAATCTTCCACAATACCTCCAAACTTACCGAAGTGCAAATAAAACTTGCTCGTTATCAAAATATCACATTCGTACCAAAATTAGGCGCGAAATCGCTCACAAGTGCTCGCAAAAACCTTGTTAGCCGCCATGTTTGAGCGGCGACAGTAGGGGCGCGCCCTATGTACACAATCACAAACTTACTCCAACCATCTAAAAACTTCCTGGTGTCTCTTATGTCTTAAGAATAGAGTTTATTTTTGCTTGATGTTGACTTGGCCAAGGGTGAGGCACGTGTGAAGGGTGTATGCTGGTAAGGGTGTGGGTAACACACCCTCCGGTGTCGCGATTGTGACGCTATAGCACGAAATGGGTATGCAGCAGGATACGAGAAAGTGATATTGCTTTTGGTTTTTTGGCTTTGTTTTGTGGCCGGTTTTGTTTGAATATTTAATGTACGGACATGACCATAAGTAGTATAAAAGGCACGTACTCATTGGAGTAAACAGTCGGTTATCCACGTCTTTGTATAAATATATCTACTACAACACACGGAAGTTCATTTAACATTTAAGAACAGCTAGTGCAGTGATCTTCTGAAGGAAGTTATCTTTAAATTTACAACTTAAACATTAACATTTTCGTAAACCTGTTAATTGTCAATAATATTATTCAAATAAATTGATGTTTAAGCACAAGACAATCATCACCATCACCACCTGGTTACTCTCAATCAATTACACCCATGGCAAAATTATACATACATAGTTTTACAGAATTTAGATATTTTAGACACACTTTCCCTTGAAAAAATGTATTTGACAATACCTCACTGATTGCAAAAGCTTTTTCTTTGAACATCAGGCTTAATTTTGGTCCTATAATGTATTGTCGTGTCGATCAGTACAGTGTCCCCTCCGGCAGATCCCAATCGAAGCTTCCCTCAACGCAATATACCAAGTATTTTCATTGTTTCGGAGGAATTCTCTTTATTGCGCCTGTCTTCCGAAGGGGATAGCGTAGCGTGCTTTTATTCTAGGCTTACAGGCATGTCTTGTTTCAAAAAAGGATGTTTTGGCCTCAGTTTTAGGCTTTTTGAGGATATTGTGGCCGGGTCGGTGTGTCACAAATTTAAATAATAGGCTACTTCAACTTAATAAACATAAGTTATTTAGCAGGTAGTCTCCAAGTTTCATCAACAGAAAGTTAGAAAATCGTTCATGGGGAGCGTAACGTTTTATAAAAATACCCTTAGAGGCCTGCCCTATACTTCATTCAAGAAATACGTCAAAAATGCACTTCTCAAAGAAACTAAATATAAAATAGATGAATACTTGGGAGACAAGGAATCATGGCCAAGTATTCAGTCTCAAAAGCCGTTATAGTTTTGCTAGCAGTGTCCCGGACAGGCTTAGGGTGCTGTTGTTACTGGCTGTCCACATAAGGTTGATGTATGGTAAAAACGGGACCCTATTACTAAGACTCCACTGTCCGTCTGTCTGTCACCAGGCTGTATCTCATGAACCGTGATAACTAGACAGTTGAAATTTTCACATATGATGCTATAACTAACAAATACTAAAAAGTACGGAACCCTCGGTGGGCGAGTCCGACTCGCACTTGTCCGGTTTTTTACTATCGCCGATTCGTCTGCTCGTTTGCCTCCTCTATCATAAAAAAACCCAGAGCGTAGGCCCTCGACATTTTACTACGGCTACCAAATAAAAGTTCATAAGTGTGCACACTAACGACATCTTTTGTGAGCCCTCGCGTCACGGCGGAGTGACTCGCGAGGCTGGAGTGCACGTCACTCTTCATTCGCTGGCCTCAACACTTCAACCAAGGCCTATGGCTTAGTGCCATGCGCGTAAGATTCAGTTACTGTCATACTGTTATATATGTCCTCTGTGTTTTATGTTAGAAGTATTTTTAAAGAAATAACTTACTATTATTCACACTTATTCACACGCGTTTTCTGGCCAAAAATTATTCGTAACGAAGACCTATGGCGTATATGCCGGCAAACACCCATTGGTGAAGAAATCGCGACACGGAAATGGAGATGGATAGGACATACTATTCGAAGAGGGGAAACTAATAACGCAACCATCGCTTTCGGTTGGAAACCGCCGGACGGAAGCCGTGGCCTCGGGCGCCCGTACACTCTTGGCAGCGGTCCGTCACAAATGAACTACGAGCGGTCGGGTTGAGCTGGAGCGAGGCCAGAAGGGTCGCTGAAGATAGGAAGGAGTGGCGCGAGCTGGTGAAGGCCCTTTGCACGTCTGGGGTGCCGTAGGACAACAACAACAACATTATTCACACTAACGACATCTTTTGTGAGCCCTCGCGTCGAGGCGGAGTGAGTCGCGGGGCTGGAGTGCACGTCGCTCTTCATTCGCCGGCCTCGACACTTCAACCGAGGCCTGTGGATTAGTGCCATGCGAGTACGTCGTCATCACAAAATCATTCGACGCTCAGGTATAGGAATTTTGGTAAATGGGTAACAATTAAATTAAGTTGCAATAAAACCATAGCAACTCCCAACATATAACAACCGCCCCGCTCGCCACAGCGCCCCCTACAACTCGGCGTATCGTCGCCGTAATTGGCGCTCAAGTGGCAATTAGCCAGCTCTCGGCTGTGTCGCTCCCGCGAGCGCTTTCCCTTGTTGCACCGCGCGCTGACTGCAGTATGGCAACCTTTAATCCTTTGTGAATAAAGTACCTATACAGGGTGGCTAAAATAGCTGCATTCCCGTTACCAGGGAGGTTTTGGGATTATACTGAGCAACGTTTACTATGGGACCAACCCCGAAATCGCGAAATATACCTAAACCTTCCTCAATTATCACTCTATTGATAGGTGAAAATCGCGTGAAAATCCGTTCAGTCGTTTTTGAGTTTATCGCGAACATACATACACACAAACAGACAGACGCGGCAGGGGACTTTGTTTTTTTTATAAAGTGTAGTGATAAGTTACGCTACTGCTAACATCGTATATTACGACTTTGTGTTCCGTTACCTAAACCACTATTTGTGTCGACTCGCAGGTACCTTATTTATTTTATTTAAAGTAAAAAAAAACTTTCTTTGCATTATGTATGTGGTTGCAACGAGTATCCATAATACTTGCCTAAGTTTTGTTTACCTACGAGCACCTTCTTTGTAAACTGCCGACTTCTGGCGACTGTATTTGATGGTGCCAAAGCGTAGCGGGTGCTACGAATGCTACGCCGTAGATCCGCCCACGCCCATGTATTTATTTTAAGTAAGTATTTGTCGATTTTGAATGCTGTGATTTTGTGTAATTTTGAACTATTTGAAGTTCAATAGATGTTCTTATACATTGATTCTCGAGGAAGGTTTAGAGGCCCGATTCGGATTTTGAAATAGACATCTATTAGACATCTTTTAGACATCACCAAGATACGATAACGATATGTTTAAGATCTAACCTGTCAAATTTGACATTTGCGCGGTTCTTGAGATACTGTTGAACGATTTCCATAGGATACGACTTAGAGATCCAATTCACATCTAATAGATATCTTACTCTATCTAACGTAAAAGTGACATTGGTTGCCCGAATTGCGCTGCAAAAGAGAACTAGTTGATATCTAAACTATAACGTATCTAGAATGGATCTAGTACGTGTCGTCTCTTGTGAATATCTTGAAGTTCGAATACGGCAGTAGGTGTATTATTTGTTAAGGTTTTGTGTAACCCGTGCGAAGCCGGGGCGGGTCGCTAGTACCTACATAAACCGTACCTAAACACCTAACGCCAAAATCGCCCCTTCACCGGTGTACATTTCATCCCCGTATCCCCTGGCCCTTAGCCGAGGGGACGCATTAATACCAGCAATTAAAGAAGGGCTTAGCCGAGCCTCCCCGGGAATTCAATTATTGACGGCGATTCAACTTTATCGAGCAGTGTCCTCTGACGAGCCGAAATCCCAGAACAATTTGCTTCGTCATTTGTATTTGCGTGTAAACTTGTTCAACGTTCAACTATCATGGCTTGAGATAAACAATGAGGCAAATTCAAACATAAGGTACGTTGGCCATCAAAATGATGTCATTTAGTTCTAATTCGCCCGTGCCGTGCGTTTCGCTCGCGGTAATACATGTACCTACTGACAAATCCGAGCGAAATTAAGACGAAAGGGGAAGACCGCCCCAAAACCGCCTTTCCATATAAACGAAGTCCCCATTTTCCTCTTTGGATATTAATATTATTGAAAATATTTTTACACAAGTTGATGTAAGGTTTTTACACAAGTTGATAATTTCAACTAATCGAAATATCTTCCATGTTTTACATTAGACACACACAACACACACAACACATCTTTTTCACTATCTGTACGGCTACCACCAGTTTTGACATTGACATAACGCTCACGTTTACGTAACTTACTTTCTATGCATCTCGCTCGTACTCGCATATGCGAGCAATAGTGCAAGCGAGATGTACAGAAAGTAAATTACGTAGACGTGAGCGTTATGTCAATGTTAAAACTGATGGTAGAGGCTCTGGACATATATGGCACTCTACTTAATAATGTAAAACATGGAAGATATTTCGATTAGGTAGTTGAAATTGTCCCACTACACCTTATTATAATCATAGCTATTTCCGACTGTTTGATTTTTTTCGAGTTTTTAATTAATCATTATTATAAGAGTTAGGAGCATTTAAAAAATTGTATGAAACCTGTTTTGCGCTCCGAACTTTAATAATTATTAGAAAATCGAAAATACTACGTATGTATGAAGAATCGATCATCCCCTTAACGCGCGAATGATAACATACAAAACTACGCGTGGAAAGGTTGACCGCTGGTCGCGGTCGGTGCCATGTCGATGACAGGAACATTATTAAGCGAAAGGGTGCCGAAATGAAATTGTATATTGTTTCGGGCACTGGGGTTGGCAATATCACGCTATTGGATACGGGCAACTTTGTCGCTCGCTTTGGGGGATGAAATTTTAAATTATAAATGTTATAATATATACCTAAAGGACAGATAGTCTCGCTACTATGTTTTGGTTGTGTTTATTATCTAAATGAGGTGTTAAAAACAATTTTCTAACTTCAAATACCTCTATTATTTTAAATTTACCGAGTTATTTTTTTTAAATCTACCTAAATATTTGAATCTAGGAAAAACATCAGCGTCGTAAAAACGAATATGAGAGTATTAAATAATTAGTTATATTTCTTTAGAATTGAAAGTGAAGATAAAAACGCTTTGTCAGTCAATTGATTGCAATCCGCAAGTCTACCTGCGATCAAGGCGAAATCGTTCAGCCGGCTAATGCGATCTGCGTCATTGTAACATTTGTAACCTTTGGATATTCGGTCGATATTTGCTAGTATCCGACCGACATTTCGGTTTCGGTATAAAAATCTTGTTTCGATCAAAGTTCGGTTTCAGCCAAAAAACTGCCAAACCTTTCGGCCACACCGAAACTTTTAGTTTTTACTTATTTTATTTTGACTACCGGTCTGGCGTAGTGACCTTGCCTATGAAGCCGATGGTCCCGAGTTTGAATCCCGGTAAGGGCATTTATTTGTGTGATGCCACAGATATTTGTTCATGAGTCATGGTTGTTTTTCTATGTATTTAAGTATTTATATATCATAAATATATCGTTGTCTGAGTACCCACAACACAAGCCTTCTTGAGCTTACCGTGGGGCTTAGTCAATTTGTGTGAAAATGTCCGTTCATATTTATTTATTTATTAATTAGATAGGCGTGGTCTCCTGATAGGCTCTCATTATAAAGTAAGTATACGTACCTAAAGGTATAGGTAACTACGTACATAGGTAATTAATATTCACATAAAGGCTCACCGAGACTAAAAAGCTAATGACATCCATGTTTCAGACACTAAGTGGTACTCCATAACGTGTGAGTCCCCTCCCAGACAAATCCTACGTAGCGTGCGTTCATGCATTTACCTACCTGCTTCACTACATGAAGCCTCTAAAACTGCCTATTTCTTTACCCTGCGTATTCAATAACAGACTTTAAGTCTTGTAAATTAGGTTTATATTTGTACAACAGTCTTTATACGGGGTTGGGAATACGCATGTGTCGTTACTGAGGTACACCACTTGGAAGACTTGATTACTGCGTGTGAGAGGACATGAAAAGAAACGGCATAGCAATGCAAATATGTATCACATAGCAAGGTGGTCCTTGCACATAGTAAAGTGTAAAACTAAGGAAGAAATCAAATTACCTATTTTACTAATTTGTCACAGCTATACCTGTACGGTTACCATCAGTTTGTCACTGACATAAACGCCGTCGAGAACGTAATTTACTTTCTATACGTCCCGTTTGCACTAATATGCGAGTGCGAGCGAGATGTATAGAAAGTAAATTACGTTCTCGACGGCGTTTATGTCAGTGACAAACTGATGGTATCCGTACTGGTGGCCACCGGGAGGGCTTGGTCACTGTTGCTGCTGTGTGTTGTTGCTGTAGTAGTATAATATGTATTATCGTTTGTCTTTATCTGCCATTTTTAGGGTTCCGTACCAAAAGGGTAAAAATGGGACCCTATTGGCTATTACTAAGACTCCACTGTCCATTCGTCCGTCTATCACCAGGCTGTATCTCATGAACCATGATAGCTATACAGTTGAAATTTTCTCAGATGATGTATTTCTGTTGACGCTATAACAACAAATACTAAAATGTACGGAACCCTCGGTGGGCGAGTCTGACTCGCACGTGTCCAGTTTTATTTATGTATATCAAGAAATAAAAAAACGTAAATTAATTAGTTGTAGATTGTAAAGTTTTATGAATAAGAAAAAATTGAAAGTGTTACTAGGTATTCGTATATATTTACTATAAACACATCGTACCTGAGATACCCTCGTAATCTAAATCCATTACGCCTAACTAACCTAACGTATACTAATGTTGCATCATATTGCTCATTACCCACATTACGAAATCTCTTTTACCCTAACGAGACACGTAAAACAATTATCAAACTTACCCCCTATTAGTTGTCATTAAAATTCATCACCACGAACTATTTACCTAACTATGAATCGATCTGGCGACACTTATTTGAAATAACGACGCTATTTTGCATGCAAGAAGATTGAATTTCCTATGTCATAAGAGATCTTTCGAATGTAAAATGTCGAATTATATTTAATTACAGGATGAATACATGTAAGTATCCTGTCAATAAAGACTTTATGAAGTAGCAGTTAAGAGCTGTTTTCACATGGTTAAGTTGTAGTGATTTTGACTTGATGGTGACTGACTCAAGTGTACCGAGTCAGTATGAATAATAGATTTGCGAAATCACTTAACT
This sequence comes from Cydia splendana, assembly GCF_910591565.1. Taxonomy (NCBI): domain Eukaryota; kingdom Metazoa; phylum Arthropoda; class Insecta; order Lepidoptera; family Tortricidae; genus Cydia; species Cydia splendana. The sequence goes on along the minus strand of NC_085978.1, from coordinate 5,479,821 downwards.
AAGCCCCGAACGCATAGGATACGCACGTTTGTAGATAATTGGCAATTTCGTTTGTTACCTGTGAGTTTGCCTATGTGGGACTGTATATGCAAACAAATGAAAGTGTATCAACGGATATACATACTGATAGTACTGATGTTATGAATGTAGAAGTTTTACATGTAAAAATTCTAATTGCTCTATTTTCTAACTACATATATGTTACGTAAATGTTCACGCCAAGTTTCATGTAGAGATTGTAGAAGGTTTCAAGTGCGATGCCGTTGTGCATTGTCTATAAATGAGGATTTTTGGCCTTATAAAAGACACCAGTTGCCAGAAATAAGTAGTTAACATTATCGAAAAATAATAAACACCAGTTATACTCTGTATCTTTAGGTATTTAAATAAAAGTAAACAAATAATTTGTACATATTCGGGTAGTTATAACATTTATTGGTTAACCAACCAAATACAAAACCGCCTGGATCAGTCACTGAACGACCTGACTTTAACCTACATTATTTGATCATGTAATGTTTTCATCTGCCTTCAACTGGCTTAAGGAGCCATTTGAGGGTAGATTTTGTTTACTTTTATTTAAATACCTAAAGATAGACTATAGCTGAAATAACATTATCGAAAAAATACACATTGCCTACAGGAACGATGTCGCGCCGTCAGATCCTCGACTACCTACAACATAAACCTCACGCCCTAAACCCCCCTACCTCGTAATTAATCGGCAGGCCGTGGAGCCCCTTTATTAAATTTTAGCGCTTCGCCGGGGGGTACCACCCCGAACCCGAATGAATAGAGCCATCACTTTTACTAGGATTAGCCGGATGAATCTCGGCCCCTGGAGGGTTGCTGTGCAATTATGCGCTGACAAATTGCAAGTGCTGATTGTGCGTGTGTTTGTGCAGTGTAAGTGGGGTAGACATTTTGAATCTGCTGTGGGTTTATGTTAAGAAAATCCCACTTTATAATGTACAGTTACCTGCAATAATATGTTACTCTTCGAACGCCGCAAAAATATGTGACACGCTCTTATGGCTCTAGAAATAAGATCGTGTCAGATATTTTTGCGGCCTTCATTGTGTAACATATTATTGCAGGTGACTGTACTAGAAGATTGCCTGTCAATGATCAAAACGCGACCTGAATAGAAATGATGTCATGTTTTCAAGTGTCATTGGAACTTGGAAGTATAGTTATTTCAGGAATAATGTGTGATTGTGTAAATTATTTTCCTATATTCTAACTAAAGCCTTCCAACAGTCCAAATAGCGTGGCTGCAATCCAAAATCGGTCCGTGAATGTCAAAAACGTACAATGTTTAATATTAGGATGCCGTCCATTTGGATGAATCCATTGTAACGGCATCCATTTGGAAGGCTCGTCAGTGGCCACATTAAGGTATCGGCCCAACGTATCTTAAGCAGGCCACTGACGAGCGAGGTGGATTCATCCAAATGGACGGCATCCTAATATTAAACATTGTACGTTTTTGACATTCACGGACCGATTTTGGATTGCAGCCACGCTATTTGGACCGTTGGAAGGCTCGTCAGTGGCCACCTTTAGCAGCTTTTATATTTTTCAGATCACGTATCCCATTTGCACATTTTAATTATTTTTAAGCATACCTAAGCGTCATTCTTCACCTGTCAACAAACCTCTCCTATCCTGTGTGTTGTTTACAAACTCGGCAGGTCATCCCTCTAGACAAGTCTTTTCCGCAAAAATGTTTGATAACTAATCGTAACACGATATTCCTAGACTGGGTTAAAATCCCCTCCTTTATGCCAATTTCCGCCATTTTAAACTTTATCCAAAAAATCTATCTAAATTAAATGAAAATTAGACACGTTTTCGTGATTCTGTCGAAGGATTTGCTTGGAGTCAGCCCATGCAAATATAATCTAGTTTCTGTGTGATATTTTCATTGCATTTGCCTTTTTTAAAACGTTTAAAATTTATCGAACTGATCGAATAACTAAAAATCGAATTGGCCTGTGTATATCTGTTCAGCAAGTCATGATACGCTGAAGAGTCCCTACGTCCCTGGCATAATGTACATTAAGCTTGTCATAACAAGTTGCTTATGAATAATAGCTGCAGGCGTGGATTAATAAGTAAATGGCGAGGGGCCTCCACATCAACAGTATAGTGAGGGTAGATAGGAATAATTTATACATTTTACTAACGCTGAACTGTGAATATTGACCCTCAGATGCTATTGAAGCTATGAGAGAACAAATTATCAAGAGTAAAATATCTCGAAATTCTTGTAGCCATTATCATTCTTCCGTTTTTGCTAGTGCGAATCTTGACTCTATCATCATTGACATATATCTAAAGACGGCACTAAGAATGGTGCCAGTACCCAGTACAGCGGTGTCGCGCACACGAATTCGAGCTAATCGTGCACTCGTGCAGTCTAACGCCACAAGTGCCACAACGCGTTTGGGTGATGAGTTCGCATCACGGCGATTAGTCGCAACTAGTTGCGTTAGACTGCACGATTGGCTTTTGACTCGAATTCGTGAGTGACACTGCTGAACTAACACCATTCTTAGTGCCCGTAAGGCCCATCTTTAGATATACATATGTCAATGCTCTATATACTCTTGACTCAATACTGTCATATAGTGTTTAGTGTCCGACGAAAGTTATGGTTTCGGCTTAACCAGGTTTTGCATAAAAATCATGTTTCGGCCTAAGGTTCGGTTTCGGAGAATAAACTGCCGAACCATTCGGGCCCGCCGAAACTGTATTTACGATACTGTCCGGCCGAAGTTTCTGTTTCACCATAAAAATCACGTTTCGTCATAAAAATCGATCTAGCTAGACTCTAGACTAGATATTATCTCTGGGAAAATGCACATTTTTGAGTTTTTATATGTTTTCCGAGCAAAGCTCGGTCTCCCAGATATTATTAATAAAACGTTAGTGACCCATTTTTACTGTTTTCTTTCCTGTATTCTTTCTTTACTGTATTTGTTTCACTGTTTTCTTGTCTTGCTGTAAACCTCATTTGAGTGTTTGGGCGTTTTCTTTGTCTTATTAAAATTCAGTCGATTATTGCTTGAAATATTTTTAGCAACTCGCCTTAACTTACTGTTCTTCTTCGCGTTTATTAAACTTTTAAAATAGACAGAATTCATTGTATATTAAGTGAAGCAGACATTTTCTGCAAGCCCACGGCTATTTATCAATACGGTTTACTAAACAATAGTTTCACTAATGCATCTACATATCGGTAAATTTTTTCTAACGCCTCAGCTGACAAAAATAAATGAACTTGTCAATCAGTTTGTCTTCTTAAGGAATTTAATTTTGTTCCGTATTGTGTGTTTTACTATAGAACATGCATGTGGTAGGGTTGGTGTATGTAGAATATATGTGTACATTTTATCTTGTCTAGCAATTGGGGGGCTCCCGAAAACGTTTAAATATTATATTATGCTGCATGCATATTACTTATCTATCTTATCTATATTCTATCATCGCGCGCAGTCTACTATTATACTTATATATTACATAAAGTGAACAGAAAACATAAAAAAAAAGTTTGTTTAAGGTTGGGATTACTGAACGTACGGTCGCTAAACACAGGGCGTGATGAATTGATAATAACAGTGAAAAAAAACTCGCCACATATTCTCGCTCTAAATGAAACTTGGTTGAAATCAGGTCATAACTCGGGTGCACCACAAATTCCTGGGTACGTATTTAAGCATAAGCCTAGGGCGGGTGGCGGGCGCGGGGGTGGTGTCGGCTTTTACGTGCGGCGCGAGATGCGCGCGCGCGTACGTGCACATCCACGGGGCCCGCTCGAGCAAATGTGGCTAGAGGTGAGCCTGCCCGGCGCCCGCCGCGCCGCCGTCGGCACAGCATATCGTCCTGACGCCGTACCGGTACCGCAAGCCCTAGACGCCCTGAGTGAGTCTATTAATGCCTTTGCCTATTGTAATTTTATTTTTCTGTTGACTGATTTTAATGTTGACCTTATGCGACCGAGTAGCAACGTCGCTCAGGATCTAAGTGCTTTTTTTAGCGAAAATAATCTAGAACAGTTAGTGAAAGAACCGACACGAATGGGCGACACTTCTAGCACACTTCTAGACCTAGTAATAACCGATTCACCTCAGCTATGTACTCGAGTGGAGGTGCATCATAACCCATCAATTAGTGACCACGCTCTTATTGTTACGGATTTTAATATCGCAAGTCCTCAGCAGCTACCTCGGTTCTGCTATAAACGCGTGCTTAATAATATAAATGGTGCTGCCTTTACAAAAGATTTAGAGAGTATACCTTGGTCAGAAGTTATTCATATGGGTAACGTCAACAGTATGGTAAACCTTTTTAATCGATTAATAATTGAACTATTTGATAGACATGCTCCATATAGAAAAAAACGTATTCCAGATAATATTAGTCCTTGGATTACAGATACAATAAAAGAAATGGTGGCACTTAAAAATACCGCATTTTTAAATGCCCGTCGTACTAAGGCGGAACCTCAAATTGAATATTATAAAAGTTTGCGCAACTATGTTAACACGGCAATCAAAAAAGAAAAGCATGCCTACTTTGAATGCTATATTAATAAAAATAGAAATAAACCTTATACTATGTGGCAGCATCTTAAAAGACACACAGTGGTTGCTAATGCGGCCCCGCCCGGCATACCTCAACATCTTAATAGCCCAGATGACATAAATAACTTTTTCCTCAATCTGTCAGGGGCTTCAACCCTTGACCCTGATACAATAATTTTTTTTAGGACGAGTAATTACACTGAAAATCAGTTTCACATAGAATCAACTACCGAGTCGGAAATTCTGAAAATTATAAATGGCATTGATACGGGGGCAGCGGGTTTTGATGGTATAACGATCCATATGATACAGATGACCTTGCCGACTACTCTACCCGTTATTACGTACATAGTAAATAAATCTATAGCTGTTGGTGTGTACCCGGACGACTGGAAGTGCGCTCGTGTGAAACCCATTCCTAAAGGCTCCTCAGTGGAAGACTTTAAAGATCTGCGGCCAATTAGCATCTTACCTGTGTTATCTAAAATAATTGAAAGGGTGATATGTAGACAGCTCACGAAATATTTAGAAAACAATCGAATTTTGCCCTTAACGCAATCAGGCTTCCGTAGCGGACACGGCACGGCCACGGCGCTTGCGCATGTGGTTGACGACGTGCTAGCGGCCTCCGACGAGGGCTGCGGTACCGTTTTGGTTTTATTGGACTTTTCCCGCGCTTTCGATTGCTTGAGCTCTGAGTTGCTACTTGCTAAAATGCGTTATTATGGTATATCAAACACAGCATGTGAATGGTTTAAGTCGTTTCTAACCACTAGGACCCAGTATGTAGAAACTGAAAACAGTGACGGGGAGTTGCAAAAATCACAGGTTAAAGCAATAGAAAGAGGCACACCCCAGGGGTCAATTTTGTGAGAGTCAGGATCGCGGGTGTACCTAAATAAAAATAAACAAAAAGCATACCATATTTTAGTACCTAATTTGTACTATTTGGTACCTCCTTATCCCTTTGAGTCCGATTCTTTTCATCCTGTATACGGCGGATCTTCTGAAGTGTGTTAAAAATTGTAGGATACACCTGTATGCAGATGACACCCAGATCTATTACTCTTTCAAAAGCTGTGACACGAAAATAGCTGAAAGTTTAATAAATTTGGATCTAAGCGCAATATCGCGATGGTCGGCTAAAAATACGCTCGTTTTAAATCCATTAAAAACCAAATTCATGATCCTCGGAACTACCGGACAATGTATGAAAATTAAAGAAAATAATCCAATTATAAAGGTGATGATCAATTAATTGAACAAGTTAATGTTACAAAAAACCTAGGCATTTTAATGGATAGCGAACTACGCTTTTGTGAACATGTTAATAGTAAGGTTGGAAACGCATATTACCGTTTAAAGGCCCTTTATACCTTAAGGGAGCACTTGTCAGAAAAGGTACGGGAAACCCTCGTTGAAGCCTTAGTTTTGTCACACTTTAACTACTGCGATACAGTCTATGGGCCTCGGCTATACGCTAAGACCGCGCGAACTATTCAACGGGTACAGAACGCGTGTGCTAGATTCTGTTACAACGTGCCAAAGCGCGCGCATGTCACGCCTTTCTTTAATGAAAAAAAGTCCCTAAAAATGGCGGCGCGGAGGCAACTACATCTAGCAACACAGGTATATAAAATTGTTCAAACTCGCAGGCCTGAGTACTTGTTTAAAAAGCTTAGATGGCCGAAAAATAAAGACCGTGGAGTTCGCAGTATGCATGTTAATAAGTTAATTGTACCGAAGCATAAATTTATAGGGTTCCAAGGTAGTTTTACCTATCGTGCCTCGAAAATATGGAATGATTTACCACCCCCTCTCCGTACGAATATGTCATTACCGACTTTCAAAGCTAATTTTAAAAGAATTCTTTTAAGAGAACAATAATGTGAACGATGATTTAAATTAAATTTAAACTTAAAGTAAATTTTAACCGTTTGGGGCCCAATTGCTGGACAGGGATACGTGAACATGTATTTCTATATAAAATTGTAATTTAGATTTAAATGAGCACCTAAGTAAATGTTAATACAGGCTACGAAGGCATGTATTCCCCTATAGCTAGCAATTTTTTTTTTATACGCTTAGAGACAGGTACGGGCTGAAAAACAGCGCTGTGCAGTCGCCAGACTCGCGGCATAAGCTGAGTCCCGAGCCTATTGTCGCACTTAGGAATTAAACATTAACAAATAGTTCTAAATGTTATACCTATTATATAAATAGTTATTAAAAGATGTATGTCTACTTATCGCTATTCTGCTTTGTGCTGTAATTAATGCTTATTGCCCTTATATAGGGTGGTTGACTGTCAAGTCAAATCAAGTTCTCTTTTTTTTTGCGACGTGTCGGAACGGTTAGCGACTATGGAGTGTATATGAACGCACACACGACACGATGTCACGTTAAAATTACATTCTCCTTGTATATCTCGTTAATTAAATATATTACATATATTCTATATTTTATATACAGTCAACAACCCTATCGGACTTTAACCTTATAATGTAAGCTGTAACCTTTTTTGTTTTCTCTTTGTTCGATTTGTTGCTGTAAGTTTTGTTGCGACAATAAATGACTTTTTATTTATTTATTTATTATTTTTATTTAAATTTAGTTTCCATGCTAATTGAATGGCGAATAAATAGGTCAAGCATACAAATGGATATATGACGTCAATGTGCTTATGAAAATAGAAATTATCAATTGATATTTTGGGACGTACGCTATGTTTTATGAGTATGGGCACTTAGTATCGGCACATATTTACAGTGAGCACAAAAAGTTTTCCAAATATCTACAAATAAGTCTCTGCCACCATCTAAATGTTCTATTTCTATATTGTAATGCTATTAGGAAATGGTAGTTACTTTTGACGCGTCGTCTCATTTGTTACTATTGGTGCTGATTTATTTCTTATTATTATTACACAGCGATTCATGAAATATTCATTTAAAAGCTTTCATATTAATGACTACCAATGATTATTCATTAATTGATTTTTAAAGTACCTAAAAACAGAACTGCTTACAATGAGCCTACCCCACTATAAACAAAACTACTTAAAACCAACATTTTCTCAAACAACATTCGTCCCAAAACCCTTCACTAGACCTGAACTATCTCTTCCCTCGAACCGGCAGTATATCACAAAGCCAATACATAAAGCCCTACATGGCCAGTCGATTACGAAGCCCATTGTACCACAAACGCATGTGCATTGGCTGCCCCGGGGGTGTAATATTTTTCACCCCAATGTTACGGAGAGCGAAAACAGTACACGGGAACTCTTTTGTCCCAGTACAATGCGCGTTCGTTATTTTTTAGGATTCCGCCTGGAGCGATGGACCCTCCGTGAGATAGTGCATCTGTTTTGTGAATCGATTAATTCCCGACTCGTATAGCCTCTTTGAAGTCTCACTTAGTCAACATCATCGCTCAAACTCGCTCTTCTGAAGGTAGTCTTCGTTGTTAGAATATATTTAGGTATCTTTCATGGGAACTTAACCAGTTAATAGGTGCATTTTTATTTATGTTGTTCTGCACCTCACACTAATATGTAAAAAAAGCAAATCGCATTCTTATGCGATAGCAGAAGTTGTCTTGTGCGAATTGCAGTTTTTTCATAATCATTGATCAAGTCACAGATACTGCACATAGTAAGTAATTACTAAGAGCTCGACGTACGTAGCAATGCACGCACGAGAACTTTCCAAAGTTGCGAAACTTTCCACATGAGAATTTCTCGGTAACTTCTGAGAATGTTCTCGAGAACGAGAATTTATTTATTTATCGTAGTTTATACCATGAATATTCACGATAGTTTAGGTGTACTATCCTTACCCCCAGAAAATTCCGACTTTTGGTCTACCGCTTCCGGTCAGAAAAATGTATGACGGCCCGGCCAAACGGTCAGACCTAGGTGGGGGGTGCTCGACCAAATGTCATAGAGGGACCCTGGCAGTTTTTGACGCGGCCATGTTTTTATCAATATGACCGACTTTTTTTTTAATTTTTTCAGGTTTGTCCTAGCGCGCTGAAATTTTGGTCACGGAATCTCGGGGTCCCCTAGATACCTATGAAAAATGTTTTTTTTTTGGAAAAATGCTACAATTGCAGAAAAACAGGCCACTTCTATTTTGTATGGCAACTTTTAAACGGTGCGTGATAGGTGGGGGGTGCTCGACCAAATGTCATAGAGCGCCCCGAGACAAAACAAACTGCATTAAAAAAAATCAAAATGGCCGACTTTTTATTTTTATTTTTTCAAGTTGGTCCGAGCGCGCTGAGATTTGGCATGGCGGGAGATAGAGGCCTCTAGATTCCTATGACAAAAAGAAATTTGTGGAAAAAATCCAAGATGGCGGAACAATAAATTTCCATGTTGCAGAATGTTCTGAGAACATTCTCGAGAACGTTTCCGCTTTTTGGGAATGTTCTGCAATGCAATTTGTACATTGCTAGACGTAGGTATCAGATACGCAGTAAATAATGGTAATATCGAAAACCTGGAAAAGAACAATAGAACATACTTCAACTTATATATGTACTGAATCTCATAATTCACGGTCCAGTAGGCAGTACTGTACCGAGCGCCCCGCGAAGCCCGCGGGCGCCCGAGCACCGATCGGCAGTTAATTATTGACACATCCGTTTTTACCACCGCCATCCTGCATAACTACCATAACTATATTCGGAAACTCATTCAAAAACCAACCTTGTCATTACGCAATAAGGTAGGAAATAGATGGGGTCTCAAATGTAGTTACGTTAGTTATACTTACTAAATGTGGTTGGCTAATATAGCTCCCCGAAACTGCTATTTCCTTACCTTTGTAAAGACGCCTTTGTTCGATTCAATCGTACCTTTAGTGATTGTTCTAATTATTGGTTATCAATTTTCTCGGTGTATGGAAGGAAATATTCTATATAGAATTATGCCCTGTTCAGCGTTCAAATGAGGTTTACAGCAAGACAAAAGAACAGACAGTGGAAAAATAGTTATTTGATTTACAAGGGGGCAAAGTTGTTGTTTAACCGCTCGTGCTAATATGGAATCTTGAGCGTTGCGAGGGTTTCAAAGCACGAGGGTTAACAAAATTAGCCCCCGAGTGAAACACAAAATTTTTCACCACACCAACCCGAAGCAAATATTAAATGTAAAATATCAAACAAAATCAAATCCAAATGAATGTTATTAAATAATTATCATCCAAAATCATCATTTAAAAGTCAATCTACCAGCAAACAAGAAAACAACTCAAAATTTGCTTTTGATTACTTTGCCTCACATGTGAATAAAATGCAACTTTGCAATCAGTTTTTGAAGTGCAAAGCCTTTCCGAGCTGGTGTGGTGAAAATACATTTAATATAGACATTAAAAATGGGTCGACGGACGACGAAAGACGATGAATTTTGGTCCCTCTTTTGATACGTAATATTTAGACAAATAGTTATTAACATATACTGGGTCAAGCAGATCTTGTCAGTAGAAAAAGGCGCGAAATTCAAATTTTCTATGGGACATATCGTTTCGCGCCTACATTTTTCAAATTTGCCGCCTTTTTCTACTGACAAGATCTGCTTGACCCAGTATATCTATTTAGTAGATAAAGGTAGAATGCATGGACATCATCCCCTACGGTGGGGGTGCATTTATATGGAGAGTAGGTATTGGGTATAAACATCATTCACGATATCACACCAAAGTCTAACATTGCTAGTGTAATAATTCGCAATGCTGCTTCACTATTAAAATATAAACTGTACATTTTACGGAAAACCCATTACCGCGTGTTACTTTCATTTTAAAATTCGTTTTGCTTTCCATTTCACTGGCGCTAGTTGAGAACAAATATTGTTGTAAACTTACTGGCTGTTCAGTTTGTTATGTTAATTTACTGTAGTTGTGGCTACGGAATAGTTTATTTACGAATTAAAAATATTTTAATGTGTACCTTTCTCTAATAAATGCTAATATTTAGAGGTAATTTATTTGCCAAACCTTAAACCAACCGGTGGATAATATCTCACTCGTAAGCGAGATTAGTTGACAGTTTCTCACTCATCGATCCACATTTTTTTGTTAAGCTATCAGATAATGATAGATATTTTTGACGCATTAGTCTGATACGCTACTTTTGATCCTGACTGTAGGTAGGTACCTAATTACAGACTTAGACCACATCTAGCTCTGCCCAAACCCTAAAGCGGCAGCATCAAAGGGAGGCGGCACTCGGCCGAACCAAAGGCCGCGTGTAAATCAAAGCCTCGGTAAGACGACACCCACACAAGCCATACAGCGCCATACAATTCGGCAGCCGCAAAGGTTGTCGCCGCCAATCATATCATGTTGGATAAAGGGATAAAAAGACGCGCTACACCTGTGTTTTTGAGGCTTTTGAGGATACGCGTTTTACTAAGTTATATTTGTGATCTAGACGGTTTTAAGCCATGGTAACTACGAACATTTAAGATATTTTTAGAGGTATTTAAGCACTGGTTTTCAAGTAGAAATTTACTTAGGTTTGGAATAATTATATTATTAAAGTTAGCTTAGTTAGAGTATTGATTTCTTCAAATGAAGTTAAATGAAAATGCAATTTTTATAACACTTTAAACTCTCGCGTTTTGTACACAAAATTAATGCGATGTAAACGTCGGAAAAAAGGTAATATAATGGAATTTCTTACGGCGTCGCTAGGCGCAACTGTCATTAGCCCCTCATCCGTTTCACCTCATCTTCCTGCTTTATAAAAACATCCCCATATCGTAACATTCCGAAGCCCAAATTTTAATCGCAAAACAATCCAAAATGAACGTAGCGTGACATTTCACCCATCCCGTGATCGCCCCGCGTTATCGGAAAACGCTTTCGTGTCGTCGCGGTATCGTATAACCCTTTATCTAGATCGGGTCGCGTTGTCCCGTCGCCAACCTCATTACAGAAAAATTATTCATTATTCAATTATTCATCGCGATACCTCCGCATCTTGATAATCGGATCTGATTAAAAACCGGGTTGAATAAATATGAATGATGGTTTGTTTTTCTTTGAGGCGCGTTTTTAGATTAAATATAGACTTGGATTTCGTTGAGCGCAAAAAGGCGAAGTTGTTTTTTGATGCCTACTTATATTTATTTATGTGATCTCGTGTACGAGTGTCGTGTGTATAAGGGGGTTTTCAGAAAAAAATGGTACCATTTACTTTTTTTCGAATAACCATCAACATTTGGGTTATTTAGACTCAGAATCACGAGAACTATTGAATGAGACAAAGAAAAAAAAATTTCCCCAGTTTTTCATACAAATTTTGGGTGTCAGTTTTGTAACGACCCATACAAAATGTATGGGAAAATGCGTTACAAAACTGAAATTTTTTTCCCTCGTGATTCTGAGTAGAAATAACCCCACAGTTGATGGATTTTCGAAAAAAAGTAAATGCTACACTTTTAAGTGAAAATGCCCATTAACGAGTTATTTCTTATTAGAGGCTACAAAGAAACGTGTACAGTTCGGCAGAAGATGAAACTAGAGGAGGTACAAATGAAGAAAAAGAGTGTAAAGGGGCCCACAGATTACCAGTTCGCCGGACGATATCAGCCTGTCAGTTGTTCGGAACTGTCACCTACAGGCTGATATCGTCCAGCGAACTGGTAATCTGTAGGCCCCTTTAGAGACACACGACACGAACCCGTCGGCAAAAAACCGCTCCCATACAATGCATGTTACGCTCTCATTTTAAAACGACATGCTTATATTAGACGACCGGTCTGGCCTAGTGGGTAGTGACCCTGTCTGTGAAGCCGATGATCCTGGGTTCGAATCCCGGTAAGAGCATTTCTTTGTGTGATGAACACCAATATTTGTTCCTGAGTCATGGGTGTTTTCTATGTATATAAGTATGTACCTATATATCTATATAAGTACATATTATGTATATCGTCACCTAGCACCCATAGTACAAACTTTGCTTAGTTTGGGGCTAGGTTGATCTGTGTGAGATGTGCCCTAAGAAAAAAATAATAATATAAAATTACCTACACGACCAGTAAGTACATTATATGTTGGTAATTTTGAACATCTCGCCAACTTAGCTACTCCTGTGGCGACATCTAAAATGTGGCTTGTGCGATGGGAAAGTATGAAGACAAATATTGCTGACCTAAGTAACGATTTTCAAGCAAATGATCAACAACATACGACAAGTCGTCGTGCGCACATCATCGCTTGTTTATTGCTTAAGTACTAAGCTTGCGGGTAGGGTAGGCTCCACACGCAAATTTTGCACTGACTTGGCAGTAACCATGCATACTATATCCCCTAGGAATGCCATACTTGACGTAGCACTTGGCAGGAAAACTTTGCCCATGCAAATAAAGATCATTACAGTTTAAAGGGCTACCTACCTATTTGGTTAGGTACTGAAAGAACTTGAGTTGCTTACATAAATTCGTATAGATAAACTGTTTTATATCAGCATCGCCCTATTTACTTCTTTTGTTATCTCTTATTTTTATTTTCTAACATAAAATACCAACGAATGTTCATCAGAATTCCCCGAGAATAACAAAAATGGCCGTATTTCTTTTTTTCAACAACAAAACCCCGAAAAGCGCCATCCCAGGATTGAAACGGGACAATCGTATCCGAGAACTTTTCATGCCTAGCTAAACCCATCGTCTAATGGATACACGACAAGACTAATGTAACAACTGAAAACATTCCGGACGGATCTAACAAAGCATTCATTTTCTGATGGCGGTAATCTCGGCGAAGGGCGGCATTGTTCATCATTTTCTCTATTTTTTTTTTATTTTCTCGGAAAGAATAAAAATACTGAACGGTATTGTCGACGCCGCGCGTTCGCGCAAAAAGTCCCTGGATGACAACGAAATGACTGGAGCGGCCGCGGGTGGCCCCCTCCCTCCTAAAAAATGTCGCTGGTGGGGCGGCGGGCTGCGACAAGACGGCATTTTTACACGACACCGTGCCGAGAAAACCTACATGCCACGCTCACCAACAGCCAAAAAAGGACCCTAACATAAACCAGAACAGAACACTGTCGCTTGGCGAGCTCAAACTTGACTTTTTGAAATACGGTTTCGTGTTTGCTATAAATCGATAAGTACCTATATACACGCTAAGAGCAGAGGGTAAGTAGGTACAAATTGCATGGATTTTACAGTTCTTTATGTCGGGGAGGCGCGGTTTTGCCTCCACTGTTTTAGGAAATATTAAATTTTGGCGTTTATATCGAGTTTGTAAGTTTTTCTACGGATAACAATTACGAAACAAGTTTGGTAAGTTAGAGGGATTCCGAAGTTGTTGGGAGTTTCTCGGTAGTGGAACAAAGACAATGTTATTAATTGTAAGTTAAAGTTTCGATCGCTATGGTTTTTATTGCGAATATTCAGTGCCCATGGTTTTTATTTCCATTTTAGCTTCATTCTTTTCATTACATACAACCAGGCGTGGCTCACTCCGCGATTTCGTCGCATCGCTACAAGTACATACCTACATGCGGCCCACACCAACATCCAGAAAGTAGATGTGCCTACAAAGATATAACAGTAGATTGAAGTTTTACAAATGTACTTCTATTATTTGTGCTATTTCTCCTAGACTCGATGATTTCCTTAGATAAAGAGATATGCAAATATTAAATCAGGAGATTCAGGAGGTGTCAGAAGTAGACAATTAAATAGTCAACTCGTCCTTTTATTACAAGCTTTTATTTAACTTGCCCTGTTAGTTAGTGAGGATCAAATCTTGGAAGCTAAATTTGACCCACTTCCCGATTGCCGATCGGGCTGAAATTATGCATAGGTAGGTAAATATGTAAATCGGATGACAATGCAATATTATGATGACCTGAAGATGGATACAGGAGGTAGCCATGGGAAAACTGTGATAAAACAACGCAAACCAACTGTGTTTTAGGTTTTTAGAATTGTCTCGATGAGTATACCGCATGAGGAAAGAAAATTACAGTCAGCTATAAAAGCTTGTACCAAAAATGAAACTTGTGCCAAAAACTTAAAATTTTATTTTTGTTCTCAGATCGTACCGCCACAGATCTCGCGCAGAAGTTCCAAGAGTCGCATCCCCAGTTACGAGGGAAGGAGAACGTAGTCGAACAGATCGCGTCGCCGAAAAAAAGCTCTGTCGACTTGGGAAAACTCTTCAGCTTCAACAAACCCAGCTTCGGTAAGTATTCAGATTCACATTCAAGTATATTCCACTTTCTTTCGTTAGTTTGTTTGGTTATAGACCTGGCGCAGAAGTTTCAGGAATCTTATCCCCAGTTGCGAGGAAAGGAAGATGTCGTCGAACAAATCGCGTCGCCGAAAGAAAGCAATGGTGACTTGGGCAAACTCTTTAGCTTCAACAAACTCAGCTTCGGTGAGGTTTAATAAAAGTAGCTTTAGGTTAGACCCGGCGCAGAAGTTCCAGGACTCGCTGCCTCTTTGTGAGGAAAGGAGATTGAAGTCGGACAGGTCGCGTCGCCGAAAAAAAGCTGTGGCGACTTGGGCAAACTCTTCAGCTTCAATAAACCCAGCTTCGGTGAGGTCACTGAGGTCTAATACAAGTAGCTTATGGTTAGGTTAGAGCGGGCGTAGAAGTTCCAGGACTCGTTTCCCCTGTGTGGAAAGGAGAATGTCGTCGGACAGATCGCGTCACCGAGA